>NC_143137.1:114557500-114609639 GCF_059928025.1 Delphinapterus leucas | reverse complement strand
ACCCTAACCCTAACTTACGTATTGCTCTAACCCTAACCCTAACCCTAACCCTAACCCTAACCCTAACCCTAACCCTAACCCTAACCCTAACCCTAACCCTAACCCTAACCCTAACCCTAACCCTAACCCTAACCCTAACCCTAACCCTAACCCTAACCCTAACCCTAACCCTAACCCTAACCCTAACCCTAACCCTAACCCTAACCCTAACCCTAACCCTAACCCTAACCCTAACCCTAACCCTAACCCTAACCCTAACCCTAACCCTAACCCTAACCCTAACCCTAACCCTAACCCTAACCCTAACCCTAACCCTAACCCTAACCCTAACCCTAACCCTAACCCTAACCCTAACCCTAACCCTAACCCTAACCCTAACCCTAACCCTAACCCTAACCCTAACCCTAACCCTAACCCTAACCCTAACCCTAACCCTAACCCTAACCCTAACCCTAACCCTAACCCTAACCCTAACCCTAACCCTAACCCTAACCCTAACCCTAACCCTAACCCTAACCCTAACCCTAACCCTAACCCTAACCCTAACCCTAACCCTAACCCTAACCCTAACCCTAACCCTAACCCTAACCCTAACCCTAACCCTAACCCTAACCCTAACCCTAACCCTAACCCTAACCCTAACCCTAACCCTAACCCTAACCCTAACCCTAACCCTAACCCTAACCCTAACCCTAACCCTAACCCTAACCCTAACCCTAACCCTAACCCTAACCCTAACCCTAACCCTAACCCTAACCCTAACCCTAACCCTAACCCTAACCCTAACCCTAACCCTAACCCTAACCCTAACCCTAACCCTAACCCTAACCCTAACCCTAACCCTAACCCTAACCCTAACCCTAACCCTAACCCTAACCCTAACCCTAACCCTAACCCTAACCCTAACCCTAACCCTAACCCTAACCCTAACCCTAACCCTAACCCTAACCCTAACCCTAACCCTAACCCTAACCCTAACCCTAACCCTAACCCTAACCCTAACCCTAACCCTAACCCTAACCCTAACCCTAACCCTAACCCTAACCCTAACCCTAACCCTAACCCTAACCCTAACCCTAACCCTAACCCTAACCCTAACCCTAACCCTAACCCTAACCCTAACCCTAACCCTAACCCTAACCCTAACCCTAACCCTAACCCTAACCCTAACCCTAACCCTAACCCTAACCCTAACCCTAACCCTAACCCTAACCCTAACCCTAACCCTAACCCTAACCCTAACCCTAACCCTAACCCTAACCCTAACCCTAACCCTAACCCTAACCCTAACCCTAACCCTAACCCTAACCCTAACCCTAACCCTAACCCTAACCCTAACCCTAACCCTAACCCTAACCCTAACCCTAACCCTAACCCTAACCCTAACCCTAACCCTAACCCTAACCCTAACCCTAACCCTAACCCTAACCCTAACCCTAACCCTAACCCTAACCCTAACCCTAACCCTAACCCTAACCCTAACCCTAACCCTAACCCTAACCCTAACCCTAACCCTAACCCTAACCCTAACCCTAACCCTAACCCTAACCCTAACCCTAACCCTAACCCTAACCCTAACCCTAACCCTAACCCTAACCCTAACCCTAACCCTAACCCTAACCCTAACCCTAACCCTAACCCTAACCCTAACCCTAACCCTAACCCTAACCCTAACCCTAACCCTAACCCTAACCCTAACCCTAACCCTAACCCTAACCCTAACCCTAACCCTAACCCTAACCCTAACCCTAACCCTAACCCTAACCCTAACCCTAACCCTAACCCTAACCCTAACCCTAACCCTAACCCTAACCCTAACCCTAACCCTAACCCTAACCCTAACCCTAACCCTAACCCTAACCCTAACCCTAACCCTAACCCTAACCCTAACCCTAACCCTAACCCTAACCCTAACCCTAACCCTAACCCTAACCCTAACCCTAACCCTAACCCTAACCCTAACCCTAACCCTAACCCTAACCCTAACCCTAACCCTAACCCTAACCCTAACCCTAACCCTAACCCTAACCCTAACCCTAACCCTAACCCTAACCCTAACCCTAACCCTAACCCTAACCCTAACCCTAACCCTAACCCTAACCCTAACCCTAACCCTAACCCTAACCCTAACCCTAACCCTAACCCTAACCCTAACCCTAACCCTAACCCTAACCCTAACCCTAACCCTAACCCTAACCCTAACCCTAACCCTAACCCTAACCCTAACCCTAACCCTAACCCTAACCCTAACCCTAACCCTAACCCTAACCCTAACCCTAACCCTAACCCTAACCCTAACCCTAACCCTAACCCTAACCCTAACCCTAACCCTAACCCTAACCCTAACCCTAACCCTAACCCTAACCCTAACCCTAACCCTAACCCTAACCCTAACCCTAACCCTAACCCTAACCCTAACCCTAACCCTAACCCTAACCCTAACCCTAACCCTAACCCTAACCCTAACCCTAACCCTAACCCTAACCCTAACCCTAACCCTAACCCTAACCCTAACCCTAACCCTAACCCTAACCCTAACCCTAACCCTAACCCTAACCCTAACCCTAACCCTAACCCTAACCCTAACCCTAACCCTAACCCTAACCCTAACCCTAACCCTAACCCTAACCCTAACCCTAACCCTAACCCTAACCCTAACCCTAACCCTAACCCTAACCCTAACCCTAACCCTAACCCTAACCCTAACCCTAACCCTAACCCTAACCCTAACCCTAACCCTAACCCTAACCCTAACCCTAACCCTAACCCTAACCCTAACCCTAACCCTAACCCTAACCCTAACCCTAACCCTAACCCTAACCCTAACCCTAACCCTAACCCTAACCCTAACCCTAACCCTAACCCTAACCCTAACCCTAACCCTAACCCTAACCCTAACCCTAACCCTAACCCTAACCCTAACCCTAACCCTAACCCTAACCCTAACCCTAACCCTAACCCTAACCCTAACCCTAACCCTAACCCTAACCCTAACCCTAACCCTAACCCTAACCCTAACCCTAACCCTAACCCTAACCCTAACCCTAACCCTAACCCTAACCCTAACCCTAACCCTAACCCTAACCCTAACCCTAACCCTAACCCTAACCCTAACCCTAACCCTAACCCTAACCCTAACCCTAACCCTAACCCTAACCCTAACCCTAACCCTAACCCTAACCCTAACCCTAACCCTAACCCTAACCCTAACCCTAACCCTAACCCTAACCCTAACCCTAACCCTAACCCTAACCCTAACCCTAACCCTAACCCTAACCCTAACCCTAACCCTAACCCTAACCCTAACCCTAACCCTAACCCTAACCCTAACCCTAACCCTAACCCTAACCCTAACCCTAACCCTAACCCTAACCCTAACCCTAACCCTAACCCTAACCCTAACCCTAACCCTAACCCTAACCCTAACCCTAACCCTAACCCTAACCCTAACCCTAACCCTAACCCTAACCCTAACCCTAACCCTAACCCTAACCCTAACCCTAACCCTAACCCTAACCCTAACCCTAACCCTAACCCTAACCCTAACCCTAACCCTAACCCTAACCCTAACCCTAACCCTAACCCTAACCCTAACCCTAACCCTAACCCTAACCCTAACCCTAACCCTAACCCTAACCCTAACCCTAACCCTAACCCTAACCCTAACCCTAACCCTAACCCTAACCCTAACCCTAACCCTAACCCTAACCCTAACCCTAACCCTAACCCTAACCCTAACCCTAACCCTAACCCTAACCCTAACCCTAACCCTAACCCTAACCCTAACCCTAACCCTAACCCTAACCCTAACCCTAACCCTAACCCTAACCCTAACCCTAACCCTAACCCTAACCCTAACCCTAACCCTAACCCTAACCCTAACCCTAACCCTAACCCTAACCCTAACCCTAACCCTAACCCTAACCCTAACCCTAACCCTAACCCTAACCCTAACCCTAACCCTAACCCTAACCCTAACCCTAACCCTAACCCTAACCCTAACCCTAACCCTAACCCTAACCCTAACCCTAACCCTAACCCTAACCCTAACCCTAACCCTAACCCTAACCCTAACCCTAACCCTAACCCTAACCCTAACCCTAACCCTAACCCTAACCCTAACCCTAACCCTAACCCTAACCCTAACCCTAACCCTAACCCTAACCCTAACCCTAACCCTAACCCTAACCCTAACCCTAACCCTAACCCTAACCCTAACCCTAACCCTAACCCTAACCCTAACCCTAACCCTAACCCTAACCCTAACCCTAACCCTAACCCTAACCCTAACCCTAACCCTAACCCTAACCCTAACCCTAACCCTAACCCTAACCCTAACCCTAACCCTAACCCTAACCCTAACCCTAACCCTAACCCTAACCCTAACCCTAACCCTAACCCTAACCCTAACCCTAACCCTAACCCTAACCCTAACCCTAACCCTAACCCTAACCCTAACCCTAACCCTAACCCTAACCCTAACCCTAACCCTAACCCTAACCCTAACCCTAACCCTAACCCTAACCCTAACCCTAACCCTAACCCTAACCCTAACCCTAACCCTAACCCTAACCCTAACCCTAACCCTAACCCTAACCCTAACCCTAACCCTAACCCTAACCCTAACCCTAACCCTAACCCTAACCCTAACCCTAACCCTAACCCTAACCCTAACCCTAACCCTAACCCTAACCCTAACCCTAACCCTAACCCTAACCCTAACCCTAACCCTAACCCTAACCCTAACCCTAACCCTAACCCTAACCCTAACCCTAACCCTAACCCTAACCCTAACCCTAACCCTAACCCTAACCCTAACCCTAACCCTAACCCTAACCCTAACCCTAACCCTAACCCTAACCCTAACCCTAACCCTAACCCTAACCCTAACCCTAACCCTAACCCTAACCCTAACCCTAACCCTAACCCTAACCCTAACCCTAACCCTAACCCTAACCCTAACCCTAACCCTAACCCTAACCCTAACCCTAACCCTAACCCTAACCCTAACCCTAACCCTAACCCTAACCCTAACCCTAACCCTAACCCTAACCCTAACCCTAACCCTAACCCTAACCCTAACCCTAACCCTAACCCTAACCCTAACCCTAACCCTAACCCTAACCCTAACCCTAACCCTAACCCTAACCCTAACCCTAACCCTAACCCTAACCCTAACCCTAACCCTAACCCTAACCCTAACCCTAACCCTAACCCTAACCCTAACCCTAACCCTAACCCTAACCCTAACCCTAACCCTAACCCTAACCCTAACCCTAACCCTAACCCTAACCCTAACCCTAACCCTAACCCTAACCCTAACCCTAACCCTAACCCTAACCCTAACCCTAACCCTAACCCTAACCCTAACCCTAACCCTAACCCTAACCCTAACCCTAACCCTAACCCTAACCCTAACCCTAACCCTAACCCTAACCCTAACCCTAACCCTAACCCTAACCCTAACCCTAACCCTAACCCTAACCCTAACCCTAACCCTAACCCTAACCCTAACCCTAACCCTAACCCTAACCCTAACCCTAACCCTAACCCTAACCCTAACCCTAACCCTAACCCTAACCCTAACCCTAACCCTAACCCTAACCCTAACCCTAACCCTAACCCTAACCCTAACCCTAACCCTAACCCTAACCCTAACCCTAACCCTAACCCTAACCCTAACCCTAACCCTAACCCTAACCCTAACCCTAACCCTAACCCTAACCCTAACCCTAACCCTAACCCTAACCCTAACCCTAACCCTAACCCTAACCCTAACCCTAACCCTAACCCTAACCCTAACCCTAACCCTAACCCTAACCCTAACCCTAACCCTAACCCTAACCCTAACCCTAACCCTAACCCTAACCCTAACCCTAACCCTAACCCTAACCCTAACCCTAACCCTAACCCTAACCCTAACCCTAACCCTAACCCTAACCCTAACCCTAACCCTAACCCTAACCCTAACCCTAACCCTAACCCTAACCCTAACCCTAACCCTAACCCTAACCCTAACCCTAACCCTAACCCTAACCCTAACCCTAACCCTAACCCTAACCCTAACCCTAACCCTAACCCTAACCCTAACCCTAACCCTAACCCTAACCCTAACCCTAACCCTAACCCTAACCCTAACCCTAACCCTAACCCTAACCCTAACCCTAACCCTAACCCTAACCCTAACCCTAACCCTAACCCTAACCCTAACCCTAACCCTAACCCTAACCCTAACCCTAACCCTAACCCTAACCCTAACCCTAACCCTAACCCTAACCCTAACCCTAACCCTAACCCTAACCCTAACCCTAACCCTAACCCTAACCCTAACCCTAACCCTAACCCTAACCCTAACCCTAACCCTAACCCTAACCCTAACCCTAACCCTAACCCTAACCCTAACCCTAACCCTAACCCTAACCCTAACCCTAACCCTAACCCTAACCCTAACCCTAACCCTAACCCTAACCCTAACCCTAACCCTAACCCTAACCCTAACCCTAACCCTAACCCTAACCCTAACCCTAACCCTAACCCTAACCCTAACCCTAACCCTAACCCTAACCCTAACCCTAACCCTAACCCTAACCCTAACCCTAACCCTAACCCTAACCCTAACCCTAACCCTAACCCTAACCCTAACCCTAACCCTAACCCTAACCCTAACCCTAACCCTAACCCTAACCCTAACCCTAACCCTAACCCTAACCCTAACCCTAACCCTAACCCTAACCCTAACCCTAACCCTAACCCTAACCCTAACCCTAACCCTAACCCTAACCCTAACCCTAACCCTAACCCTAACCCTAACCCTAACCCTAACCCTAACCCTAACCCTAACCCTAACCCTAACCCTAACCCTAACCCTAACCCTAACCCTAACCCTAACCCTAACCCTAACCCTAACCCTAACCCTAACCCTAACCCTAACCCTAACCCTAACCCTAACCCTAACCCTAACCCTAACCCTAACCCTAACCCTAACCCTAACCCTAACCCTAACCCTAACCCTAACCCTAACCCTAACCCTAACCCTAACCCTAACCCTAACCCTAACCCTAACCCTAACCCTAACCCTAACCCTAACCCTAACCCTAACCCTAACCCTAACCCTAACCCTAACCCTAACCCTAACCCTAACCCTAACCCTAACCCTAACCCTAACCCTAACCCTAACCCTAACCCTAACCCTAACCCTAACCCTAACCCTAACCCTAACCCTAACCCTAACCCTAACCCTAACCCTAACCCTAACCCTAACCCTAACCCTAACCCTAACCCTAACCCTAACCCTAACCCTAACCCTAACCCTAACCCTAACCCTAACCCTAACCCTAACCCTAACCCTAACCCTAACCCTAACCCTAACCCTAACCCTAACCCTAACCCTAACCCTAACCCTAACCCTAACCCTAACCCTAACCCTAACCCTAACCCTAACCCTAACCCTAACCCTAACCCTAACCCTAACCCTAACCCTAACCCTAACCCTAACCCTAACCCTAACCCTAACCCTAACCCTAACCCTAACCCTAACCCTAACCCTAACCCTAACCCTAACCCTAACCCTAACCCTAACCCTAACCCTAACCCTAACCCTAACCCTAACCCTAACCCTAACCCTAACCCTAACCCTAACCCTAACCCTAACCCTAACCCTAACCCTAACCCTAACCCTAACCCTAACCCTAACCCTAACCCTAACCCTAACCCTAACCCTAACCCTAACCCTAACCCTAACCCTAACCCTAACCCTAACCCTAACCCTAACCCTAACCCTAACCCTAACCCTAACCCTAACCCTAACCCTAACCCTAACCCTAACCCTAACCCTAACCCTAACCCTAACCCTAACCCTAACCCTAACCCTAACCCTAACCCTAACCCTAACCCTAACCCTAACCCTAACCCTAACCCTAACCCTAACCCTAACCCTAACCCTAACCCTAACCCTAACCCTAACCCTAACCCTAACCCTAACCCTAACCCTAACCCTAACCCTAACCCTAACCCTAACCCTAACCCTAACCCTAACCCTAACCCTAACCCTAACCCTAACCCTAACCCTAACCCTAACCCTAACCCTAACCCTAACCCTAACCCTAACCCTAACCCTAACCCTAACCCTAACCCTAACCCTAACCCTAACCCTAACCCTAACCCTAACCCTAACCCTAACCCTAACCCTAACCCTAACCCTAACCCTAACCCTAACCCTAACCCTAACCCTAACCCTAACCCTAACCCTAACCCTAACCCTAACCCTAACCCTAACCCTAACCCTAACCCTAACCCTAACCCTAACCCTAACCCTAACCCTAACCCTAACCCTAACCCTAACCCTAACCCTAACCCTAACCCTAACCCTAACCCTAACCCTAACCCTAACCCTAACCCTAACCCTAACCCTAACCCTAACCCTAACCCTAACCCTAACCCTAACCCTAACCCTAACCCTAACCCTAACCCTAACCCTAACCCTAACCCTAACCCTAACCCTAACCCTAACCCTAACCCTAACCCTAACCCTAACCCTAACCCTAACCCTAACCCTAACCCTAACCCTAACCCTAACCCTAACCCTAACCCTAACCCTAACCCTAACCCTAACCCTAACCCTAACCCTAACCCTAACCCTAACCCTAACCCTAACCCTAACCCTAACCCTAACCCTAACCCTAACCCTAACCCTAACCCTAACCCTAACCCTAACCCTAACCCTAACCCTAACCCTAACCCTAACCCTAACCCTAACCCTAACCCTAACCCTAACCCTAACCCTAACCCTAACCCTAACCCTAACCCTAACCCTAACCCTAACCCTAACCCTAACCCTAACCCTAACCCTAACCCTAACCCTAACCCTAACCCTAACCCTAACCCTAACCCTAACCCTAACCCTAACCCTAACCCTAACCCTAACCCTAACCCTAACCCTAACCCTAACCCTAACCCTAACCCTAACCCTAACCCTAACCCTAACCCTAACCCTAACCCTAACCCTAACCCTAACCCTAACCCTAACCCTAACCCTAACCCTAACCCTAACCCTAACCCTAACCCTAACCCTAACCCTAACCCTAACCCTAACCCTAACCCTAACCCTAACCCTAACCCTAACCCTAACCCTAACCCTAACCCTAACCCTAACCCTAACCCTAACCCTAACCCTAACCCTAACCCTAACCCTAACCCTAACCCTAACCCTAACCCTAACCCTAACCCTAACCCTAACCCTAACCCTAACCCTAACCCTAACCCTAACCCTAACCCTAACCCTAACCCTAACCCTAACCCTAACCCTAACCCTAACCCTAACCCTAACCCTAACCCTAACCCTAACCCTAACCCTAACCCTAACCCTAACCCTAACCCTAACCCTAACCCTAACCCTAACCCTAACCCTAACCCTAACCCTAACCCTAACCCTAACCCTAACCCTAACCCTAACCCTAACCCTAACCCTAACCCTAACCCTAACCCTAACCCTAACCCTAACCCTAACCCTAACCCTAACCCTAACCCTAACCCTAACCCTAACCCTAACCCTAACCCTAACCCTAACCCTAACCCTAACCCTAACCCTAACCCTAACCCTAACCCTAACCCTAACCCTAACCCTAACCCTAACCCTAACCCTAACCCTAACCCTAACCCTAACCCTAACCCTAACCCTAACCCTAACCCTAACCCTAACCCTAACCCTAACCCTAACCCTAACCCTAACCCTAACCCTAACCCTAACCCTAACCCTAACCCTAACCCTAACCCTAACCCTAACCCTAACCCTAACCCTAACCCTAACCCTAACCCTAACCCTAACCCTAACCCTAACCCTAACCCTAACCCTAACCCTAACCCTAACCCTAACCCTAACCCTAACCCTAACCCTAACCCTAACCCTAACCCTAACCCTAACCCTAACCCTAACCCTAACCCTAACCCTAACCCTAACCCTAACCCTAACCCTAACCCTAACCCTAACCCTAACCCTAACCCTAACCCTAACCCTAACCCTAACCCTAACCCTAACCCTAACCCTAACCCTAACCCTAACCCTAACCCTAACCCTAACCCTAACCCTAACCCTAACCCTAACCCTAACCCTAACCCTAACCCTAACCCTAACCCTAACCCTAACCCTAACCCTAACCCTAACCCTAACCCTAACCCTAACCCTAACCCTAACCCTAACCCTAACCCTAACCCTAACCCTAACCCTAACCCTAACCCTAACCCTAACCCTAACCCTAACCCTAACCCTAACCCTAACCCTAACCCTAACCCTAACCCTAACCCTAACCCTAACCCTAACCCTAACCCTAACCCTAACCCTAACCCTAACCCTAACCCTAACCCTAACCCTAACCCTAACCCTAACCCTAACCCTAACCCTAACCCTAACCCTAACCCTAACCCTAACCCTAACCCTAACCCTAACCCTAACCCTAACCCTAACCCTAACCCTAACCCTAACCCTAACCCTAACCCTAACCCTAACCCTAACCCTAACCCTAACCCTAACCCTAACCCTAACCCTAACCCTAACCCTAACCCTAACCCTAACCCTAACCCTAACCCTAACCCTAACCCTAACCCTAACCCTAACCCTAACCCTAACCCTAACCCTAACCCTAACCCTAACCCTAACCCTAACCCTAACCCTAACCCTAACCCTAACCCTAACCCTAACCCTAACCCTAACCCTAACCCTAACCCTAACCCTAACCCTAACCCTAACCCTAACCCTAACCCTAACCCTAACCCTAACCCTAACCCTAACCCTAACCCTAACCCTAACCCTAACCCTAACCCTAACCCTAACCCTAACCCTAACCCTAACCCTAACCCTAACCCTAACCCTAACCCTAACCCTAACCCTAACCCTAACCCTAACCCTAACCCTAACCCTAACCCTAACCCTAACCCTAACCCTAACCCTAACCCTAACCCTAACCCTAACCCTAACCCTAACCCTAACCCTAACCCTAACCCTAACCCTAACCCTAACCCTAACCCTAACCCTAACCCTAACCCTAACCCTAACCCTAACCCTAACCCTAACCCTAACCCTAACCCTAACCCTAACCCTAACCCTAACCCTAACCCTAACCCTAACCCTAACCCTAACCCTAACCCTAACCCTAACCCTAACCCTAACCCTAACCCTAACCCTAACCCTAACCCTAACCCTAACCCTAACCCTAACCCTAACCCTAACCCTAACCCTAACCCTAACCCTAACCCTAACCCTAACCCTAACCCTAACCCTAACCCTAACCCTAACCCTAACCCTAACCCTAACCCTAACCCTAACCCTAACCCTAACCCTAACCCTAACCCTAACCCTAACCCTAACCCTAACCCTAACCCTAACCCTAACCCTAACCCTAACCCTAACCCTAACCCTAACCCTAACCCTAACCCTAACCCTAACCCTAACCCTAACCCTAACCCTAACCCTAACCCTAACCCTAACCCTAACCCTAACCCTAACCCTAACCCTAACCCTAACCCTAACCCTAACCCTAACCCTAACCCTAACCCTAACCCTAACCCTAACCCTAACCCTAACCCTAACCCTAACCCTAACCCTAACCCTAACCCTAACCCTAACCCTAACCCTAACCCTAACCCTAACCCTAACCCTAACCCTAACCCTAACCCTAACCCTAACCCTAACCCTAACCCTAACCCTAACCCTAACCCTAACCCTAACCCTAACCCTAACCCTAACCCTAACCCTAACCCTAACCCTAACCCTAACCCTAACCCTAACCCTAACCCTAACCCTAACCCTAACCCTAACCCTAACCCTAACCCTAACCCTAACCCTAACCCTAACCCTAACCCTAACCCTAACCCTAACCCTAACCCTAACCCTAACCCTAACCCTAACCCTAACCCTAACCCTAACCCTAACCCTAACCCTAACCCTAACCCTAACCCTAACCCTAACCCTAACCCTAACCCTAACCCTAACCCTAACCCTAACCCTAACCCTAACCCTAACCCTAACCCTAACCCTAACCCTAACCCTAACCCTAACCCTAACCCTAACCCTAACCCTAACCCTAACCCTAACCCTAACCCTAACCCTAACCCTAACCCTAACCCTAACCCTAACCCTAACCCTAACCCTAACCCTAACCCTAACCCTAACCCTAACCCTAACCCTAACCCTAACCCTAACCCTAACCCTAACCCTAACCCTAACCCTAACCCTAACCCTAACCCTAACCCTAACCCTAACCCTAACCCTAACCCTAACCCTAACCCTAACCCTAACCCTAACCCTAACCCTAACCCTAACCCTAACCCTAACCCTAACCCTAACCCTAACCCTAACCCTAACCCTAACCCTAACCCTAACCCTAACCCTAACCCTAACCCTAACCCTAACCCTAACCCTAACCCTAACCCTAACCCTAACCCTAACCCTAACCCTAACCCTAACCCTAACCCTAACCCTAACCCTAACCCTAACCCTAACCCTAACCCTAACCCTAACCCTAACCCTAACCCTAACCCTAACCCTAACCCTAACCCTAACCCTAACCCTAACCCTAACCCTAACCCTAACCCTAACCCTAACCCTAACCCTAACCCTAACCCTAACCCTAACCCTAACCCTAACCCTAACCCTAACCCTAACCCTAACCCTAACCCTAACCCTAACCCTAACCCTAACCCTAACCCTAACCCTAACCCTAACCCTAACCCTAACCCTAACCCTAACCCTAACCCTAACCCTAACCCTAACCCTAACCCTAACCCTAACCCTAACCCTAACCCTAACCCTAACCCTAACCCTAACCCTAACCCTAACCCTAACCCTAACCCTAACCCTAACCCTAACCCTAACCCTAACCCTAACCCTAACCCTAACCCTAACCCTAACCCTAACCCTAACCCTAACCCTAACCCTAACCCTAACCCTAACCCTAACCCTAACCCTAACCCTAACCCTAACCCTAACCCTAACCCTAACCCTAACCCTAACCCTAACCCTAACCCTAACCCTAACCCTAACCCTAACCCTAACCCTAACCCTAACCCTAACCCTAACCCTAACCCTAACCCTAACCCTAACCCTAACCCTAACCCTAACCCTAACCCTAACCCTAACCCTAACCCTAACCCTAACCCTAACCCTAACCCTAACCCTAACCCTAACCCTAACCCTAACCCTAACCCTAACCCTAACCCTAACCCTAACCCTAACCCTAACCCTAACCCTAACCCTAACCCTAACCCTAACCCTAACCCTAACCCTAACCCTAACCCTAACCCTAACCCTAACCCTAACCCTAACCCTAACCCTAACCCTAACCCTAACCCTAACCCTAACCCTAACCCTAACCCTAACCCTAACCCTAACCCTAACCCTAACCCTAACCCTAACCCTAACCCTAACCCTAACCCTAACCCTAACCCTAACCCTAACCCTAACCCTAACCCTAACCCTAACCCTAACCCTAACCCTAACCCTAACCCTAACCCTAACCCTAACCCTAACCCTAACCCTAACCCTAACCCTAACCCTAACCCTAACCCTAACCCTAACCCTAACCCTAACCCTAACCCTAACCCTAACCCTAACCCTAACCCTAACCCTAACCCTAACCCTAACCCTAACCCTAACCCTAACCCTAACCCTAACCCTAACCCTAACCCTAACCCTAACCCTAACCCTAACCCTAACCCTAACCCTAACCCTAACCCTAACCCTAACCCTAACCCTAACCCTAACCCTAACCCTAACCCTAACCCTAACCCTAACCCTAACCCTAACCCTAACCCTAACCCTAACCCTAACCCTAACCCTAACCCTAACCCTAACCCTAACCCTAACCCTAACCCTAACCCTAACCCTAACCCTAACCCTAACCCTAACCCTAACCCTAACCCTAACCCTAACCCTAACCCTAACCCTAACCCTAACCCTAACCCTAACCCTAACCCTAACCCTAACCCTAACCCTAACCCTAACCCTAACCCTAACCCTAACCCTAACCCTAACCCTAACCCTAACCCTAACCCTAACCCTAACCCTAACCCTAACCCTAACCCTAACCCTAACCCTAACCCTAACCCTAACCCTAACCCTAACCCTAACCCTAACCCTAACCCTAACCCTAACCCTAACCCTAACCCTAACCCTAACCCTAACCCTAACCCTAACCCTAACCCTAACCCTAACCCTAACCCTAACCCTAACCCTAACCCTAACCCTAACCCTAACCCTAACCCTAACCCTAACCCTAACCCTAACCCTAACCCTAACCCTAACCCTAACCCTAACCCTAACCCTAACCCTAACCCTAACCCTAACCCTAACCCTAACCCTAACCCTAACCCTAACCCTAACCCTAACCCTAACCCTAACCCTAACCCTAACCCTAACCCTAACCCTAACCCTAACCCTAACCCTAACCCTAACCCTAACCCTAACCCTAACCCTAACCCTAACCCTAACCCTAACCCTAACCCTAACCCTAACCCTAACCCTAACCCTAACCCTAACCCTAACCCTAACCCTAACCCTAACCCTAACCCTAACCCTAACCCTAACCCTAACCCTAACCCTAACCCTAACCCTAACCCTAACCCTAACCCTAACCCTAACCCTAACCCTAACCCTAACCCTAACCCTAACCCTAACCCTAACCCTAACCCTAACCCTAACCCTAACCCTAACCCTAACCCTAACCCTAACCCTAACCCTAACCCTAACCCTAACCCTAACCCTAACCCTAACCCTAACCCTAACCCTAACCCTAACCCTAACCCTAACCCTAACCCTAACCCTAACCCTAACCCTAACCCTAACCCTAACCCTAACCCTAACCCTAACCCTAACCCTAACCCTAACCCTAACCCTAACCCTAACCCTAACCCTAACCCTAACCCTAACCCTAACCCTAACCCTAACCCTAACCCTAACCCTAACCCTAACCCTAACCCTAACCCTAACCCTAACCCTAACCCTAACCCTAACCCTAACCCTAACCCTAACCCTAACCCTAACCCTAACCCTAACCCTAACCCTAACCCTAACCCTAACCCTAACCCTAACCCTAACCCTAACCCTAACCCTAACCCTAACCCTAACCCTAACCCTAACCCTAACCCTAACCCTAACCCTAACCCTAACCCTAACCCTAACCCTAACCCTAACCCTAACCCTAACCCTAACCCTAACCCTAACCCTAACCCTAACCCTAACCCTAACCCTAACCCTAACCCTAACCCTAACCCTAACCCTAACCCTAACCCTAACCCTAACCCTAACCCTAACCCTAACCCTAACCCTAACCCTAACCCTAACCCTAACCCTAACCCTAACCCTAACCCTAACCCTAACCCTAACCCTAACCCTAACCCTAACCCTAACCCTAACCCTAACCCTAACCCTAACCCTAACCCTAACCCTAACCCTAACCCTAACCCTAACCCTAACCCTAACCCTAACCCTAACCCTAACCCTAACCCTAACCCTAACCCTAACCCTAACCCTAACCCTAACCCTAACCCTAACCCTAACCCTAACCCTAACCCTAACCCTAACCCTAACCCTAACCCTAACCCTAACCCTAACCCTAACCCTAACCCTAACCCTAACCCTAACCCTAACCCTAACCCTAACCCTAACCCTAACCCTAACCCTAACCCTAACCCTAACCCTAACCCTAACCCTAACCCTAACCCTAACCCTAACCCTAACCCTAACCCTAACCCTAACCCTAACCCTAACCCTAACCCTAACCCTAACCCTAACCCTAACCCTAACCCTAACCCTAACCCTAACCCTAACCCTAACCCTAACCCTAACCCTAACCCTAACCCTAACCCTAACCCTAACCCTAACCCTAACCCTAACCCTAACCCTAACCCTAACCCTAACCCTAACCCTAACCCTAACCCTAACCCTAACCCTAACCCTAACCCTAACCCTAACCCTAACCCTAACCCTAACCCTAACCCTAACCCTAACCCTAACCCTAACCCTAACCCTAACCCTAACCCTAACCCTAACCCTAACCCTAACCCTAACCCTAACCCTAACCCTAACCCTAACCCTAACCCTAACCCTAACCCTAACCCTAACCCTAACCCTAACCCTAACCCTAACCCTAACCCTAACCCTAACCCTAACCCTAACCCTAACCCTAACCCTAACCCTAACCCTAACCCTAACCCTAACCCTAACCCTAACCCTAACCCTAACCCTAACCCTAACCCTAACCCTAACCCTAACCCTAACCCTAACCCTAACCCTAACCCTAACCCTAACCCTAACCCTAACCCTAACCCTAACCCTAACCCTAACCCTAACCCTAACCCTAACCCTAACCCTAACCCTAACCCTAACCCTAACCCTAACCCTAACCCTAACCCTAACCCTAACCCTAACCCTAACCCTAACCCTAACCCTAACCCTAACCCTAACCCTAACCCTAACCCTAACCCTAACCCTAACCCTAACCCTAACCCTAACCCTAACCCTAACCCTAACCCTAACCCTAACCCTAACCCTAACCCTAACCCTAACCCTAACCCTAACCCTAACCCTAACCCTAACCCTAACCCTAACCCTAACCCTAACCCTAACCCTAACCCTAACCCTAACCCTAACCCTAACCCTAACCCTAACCCTAACCCTAACCCTAACCCTAACCCTAACCCTAACCCTAACCCTAACCCTAACCCTAACCCTAACCCTAACCCTAACCCTAACCCTAACCCTAACCCTAACCCTAACCCTAACCCTAACCCTAACCCTAACCCTAACCCTAACCCTAACCCTAACCCTAACCCTAACCCTAACCCTAACCCTAACCCTAACCCTAACCCTAACCCTAACCCTAACCCTAACCCTAACCCTAACCCTAACCCTAACCCTAACCCTAACCCTAACCCTAACCCTAACCCTAACCCTAACCCTAACCCTAACCCTAACCCTAACCCTAACCCTAACCCTAACCCTAACCCTAACCCTAACCCTAACCCTAACCCTAACCCTAACCCTAACCCTAACCCTAACCCTAACCCTAACCCTAACCCTAACCCTAACCCTAACCCTAACCCTAACCCTAACCCTAACCCTAACCCTAACCCTAACCCTAACCCTAACCCTAACCCTAACCCTAACCCTAACCCTAACCCTAACCCTAACCCTAACCCTAACCCTAACCCTAACCCTAACCCTAACCCTAACCCTAACCCTAACCCTAACCCTAACCCTAACCCTAACCCTAACCCTAACCCTAACCCTAACCCTAACCCTAACCCTAACCCTAACCCTAACCCTAACCCTAACCCTAACCCTAACCCTAACCCTAACCCTAACCCTAACCCTAACCCTAACCCTAACCCTAACCCTAACCCTAACCCTAACCCTAACCCTAACCCTAACCCTAACCCTAACCCTAACCCTAACCCTAACCCTAACCCTAACCCTAACCCTAACCCTAACCCTAACCCTAACCCTAACCCTAACCCTAACCCTAACCCTAACCCTAACCCTAACCCTAACCCTAACCCTAACCCTAACCCTAACCCTAACCCTAACCCTAACCCTAACCCTAACCCTAACCCTAACCCTAACCCTAACCCTAACCCTAACCCTAACCCTAACCCTAACCCTAACCCTAACCCTAACCCTAACCCTAACCCTAACCCTAACCCTAACCCTAACCCTAACCCTAACCCTAACCCTAACCCTAACCCTAACCCTAACCCTAACCCTAACCCTAACCCTAACCCTAACCCTAACCCTAACCCTAACCCTAACCCTAACCCTAACCCTAACCCTAACCCTAACCCTAACCCTAACCCTAACCCTAACCCTAACCCTAACCCTAACCCTAACCCTAACCCTAACCCTAACCCTAACCCTAACCCTAACCCTAACCCTAACCCTAACCCTAACCCTAACCCTAACCCTAACCCTAACCCTAACCCTAACCCTAACCCTAACCCTAACCCTAACCCTAACCCTAACCCTAACCCTAACCCTAACCCTAACCCTAACCCTAACCCTAACCCTAACCCTAACCCTAACCCTAACCCTAACCCTAACCCTAACCCTAACCCTAACCCTAACCCTAACCCTAACCCTAACCCTAACCCTAACCCTAACCCTAACCCTAACCCTAACCCTAACCCTAACCCTAACCCTAACCCTAACCCTAACCCTAACCCTAACCCTAACCCTAACCCTAACCCTAACCCTAACCCTAACCCTAACCCTAACCCTAACCCTAACCCTAACCCTAACCCTAACCCTAACCCTAACCCTAACCCTAACCCTAACCCTAACCCTAACCCTAACCCTAACCCTAACCCTAACCCTAACCCTAACCCTAACCCTAACCCTAACCCTAACCCTAACCCTAACCCTAACCCTAACCCTAACCCTAACCCTAACCCTAACCCTAACCCTAACCCTAACCCTAACCCTAACCCTAACCCTAACCCTAACCCTAACCCTAACCCTAACCCTAACCCTAACCCTAACCCTAACCCTAACCCTAACCCTAACCCTAACCCTAACCCTAACCCTAACCCTAACCCTAACCCTAACCCTAACCCTAACCCTAACCCTAACCCTAACCCTAACCCTAACCCTAACCCTAACCCTAACCCTAACCCTAACCCTAACCCTAACCCTAACCCTAACCCTAACCCTAACCCTAACCCTAACCCTAACCCTAACCCTAACCCTAACCCTAACCCTAACCCTAACCCTAACCCTAACCCTAACCCTAACCCTAACCCTAACCCTAACCCTAACCCTAACCCTAACCCTAACCCTAACCCTAACCCTAACCCTAACCCTAACCCTAACCCTAACCCTAACCCTAACCCTAACCCTAACCCTAACCCTAACCCTAACCCTAACCCTAACCCTAACCCTAACCCTAACCCTAACCCTAACCCTAACCCTAACCCTAACCCTAACCCTAACCCTAACCCTAACCCTAACCCTAACCCTAACCCTAACCCTAACCCTAACCCTAACCCTAACCCTAACCCTAACCCTAACCCTAACCCTAACCCTAACCCTAACCCTAACCCTAACCCTAACCCTAACCCTAACCCTAACCCTAACCCTAACCCTAACCCTAACCCTAACCCTAACCCTAACCCTAACCCTAACCCTAACCCTAACCCTAACCCTAACCCTAACCCTAACCCTAACCCTAACCCTAACCCTAACCCTAACCCTAACCCTAACCCTAACCCTAACCCTAACCCTAACCCTAACCCTAACCCTAACCCTAACCCTAACCCTAACCCTAACCCTAACCCTAACCCTAACCCTAACCCTAACCCTAACCCTAACCCTAACCCTAACCCTAACCCTAACCCTAACCCTAACCCTAACCCTAACCCTAACCCTAACCCTAACCCTAACCCTAACCCTAACCCTAACCCTAACCCTAACCCTAACCCTAACCCTAACCCTAACCCTAACCCTAACCCTAACCCTAACCCTAACCCTAACCCTAACCCTAACCCTAACCCTAACCCTAACCCTAACCCTAACCCTAACCCTAACCCTAACCCTAACCCTAACCCTAACCCTAACCCTAACCCTAACCCTAACCCTAACCCTAACCCTAACCCTAACCCTAACCCTAACCCTAACCCTAACCCTAACCCTAACCCTAACCCTAACCCTAACCCTAACCCTAACCCTAACCCTAACCCTAACCCTAACCCTAACCCTAACCCTAACCCTAACCCTAACCCCAACCCCAACCCCAACCCCAACCCCAACCCCAACCCCAACCCTAACCCTAACCCTAACCCTAACCCTAACCCTAACCCTAACCCTAACCCTAACCCTAACCCTAACCCTAACCCTAACCCTAACCCTAACCCTAACCCTAACCCTAACCCTAACCCTAACCCTAACCCTAACCCTAACCCTAACCCTAACCCTAACCCTAACCCTAACCCTAACCCTAACCCTAACCCTAACCCTAACCCTAACCCTAACCCTAACCCTAACCCTAACCCTAACCCTAACCCTAACCCTAACCCTAACCCTAACCCTAACCCTAACCCTAACCCTAACCCTAACCCTAACCCTAACCCTAACCCTAACCCTAACCCTAACCCTAACCCTAACCCTAACCCTAACCCTAACCCTAACCCTAACCCTAACCCTAACCCTAACCCTAACCCTAACCCTAACCCTAACCCTAACCCTAACCCTAACCCTAACCCTAACCCTAACCCTAACCCTAACCCTAACCCTAACCCTAACCCTAACCCTAACCCTAACCCTAACCCTAACCCTAACCCTAACCCTAACCCTAACCCTAACCCTAACCCTAACCCTAACCCTAACCCTAACCCTAACCCTAACCCTAACCCTAACCCTAACCCTAACCCTAACCCTAACCCTAACCCTAACCCTAACCCTAACCCTAACCCTAACCCTAACCCTAACCCTAACCCTAACCCTAACCCTAACCCTAACCCTAACCCTAACCCTAACCCTAACCCTAACCCTAACCCTAACCCTAACCCTAACCCTAACCCTAACCCTAACCCTAACCCTAACCCTAACCCTAACCCTAACCCTAACCCTAACCCTAACCCTAACCCTAACCCTAACCCTAACCCTAACCCTAACCCTAACCCTAACCCTAACCCTAACCCTAACCCTAACCCTAACCCTAACCCTAACCCTAACCCTAACCCTAACCCTAACCCTAACCCTAACCCTAACCCTAACCCTAACCCTAACCCTAACCCTAACCCTAACCCTAACCCTAACCCTAACCCTAACCCTAACCCTAACCCTAACCCTAACCCTAACCCTAACCCTAACCCTAACCCTAACCCTAACCCTAACCCTAACCCTAACCCTAACCCTAACCCTAACCCTAACCCTAACCCTAACCCTAACCCTAACCCTAACCCTAACCCTAACCCTAACCCTAACCCTAACCCTAACCCTAACCCTAACCCTAACCCTAACCCTAACCCTAACCCTAACCCTAACCCTAACCCTAACCCTAACCCTAACCCTAACCCTAACCCTAACCCTAACCCTAACCCTAACCCTAACCCTAACCCTAACCCTAACCCTAACCCTAACCCTAACCCTAACCCTAACCCTAACCCTAACCCTAACCCTAACCCTAACCCTAACCCTAACCCTAACCCTAACCCTAACCCTAACCCTAACCCTAACCCTAACCCTAACCCTAACCCTAACCCTAACCCTAACCCTAACCCTAACCCTAACCCTAACCCTAACCCTAACCCTAACCCTAACCCTAACCCTAACCCTAACCCTAACCCTAACCCTAACCCTAACCCTAACCCTAACCCTAACCCTAACCCTAACCCTAACCCTAACCCTAACCCTAACCCTAACCCTAACCCTAACCCTAACCCTAACCCTAACCCTAACCCTAACCCTAACCCTAACCCTAACCCTAACCCTAACCCTAACCCTAACCCTAACCCTAACCCTAACCCTAACCCTAACCCTAACCCTAACCCTAACCCTAACCCTAACCCTAACCCTAACCCTAACCCTAACCCTAACCCTAACCCTAACCCTAACCCTAACCCTAACCCTAACCCTAACCCTAACCCTAACCCTAACCCTAACCCTAACCCTAACCCTAACCCTAACCCTAACCCTAACCCTAACCCTAACCCTAACCCTAACCCTAACCCTAACCCTAACCCTAACCCTAACCCTAACCCTAACCCTAACCCTAACCCTAACCCTAACCCTAACCCTAACCCTAACCCTAACCCTAACCCTAACCCTAACCCTAACCCTAACCCTAACCCTAACCCTAACCCTAACCCTAACCCTAACCCTAACCCTAACCCTAACCCTAACCCTAACCCTAACCCTAACCCTAACCCTAACCCTAACCCTAACCCTAACCCTAACCCTAACCCTAACCCTAACCCTAACCCTAACCCTAACCCTAACCCTAACCCTAACCCTAACCCTAACCCTAACCCTAACCCTAACCCTAACCCTAACCCTAACCCTAACCCTAACCCTAACCCTAACCCTAACCCTAACCCTAACCCTAACCCTAACCCTAACCCTAACCCTAACCCTAACCCTAACCCTAACCCTAACCCTAACCCTAACCCTAACCCTAACCCTAACCCTAACCCTAACCCTAACCCTAACCCTAACCCTAACCCTAACCCTAACCCTAACCCTAACCCTAACCCTAACCCTAACCCTAACCCTAACCCTAACCCTAACCCTAACCCTAACCCTAACCCTAACCCTAACCCTAACCCTAACCCTAACCCTAACCCTAACCCTAACCCTAACCCTAACCCTAACCCTAACCCTAACCCTAACCCTAACCCTAACCCTAACCCTAACCCTAACCCTAACCCTAACCCTAACCCTAACCCTAACCCTAACCCTAACCCTAACCCTAACCCTAACCCTAACCCTAACCCTAACCCTAACCCTAACCCTAACCCTAACCCTAACCCTAACCCTAACCCTAACCCTAACCCTAACCCTAACCCTAACCCTAACCCTAACCCTAACCCTAACCCTAACCCTAACCCTAACCCTAACCCTAACCCTAACCCTAACCCTAACCCTAACCCTAACCCTAACCCTAACCCTAACCCTAACCCTAACCCTAACCCTAACCCTAACCCTAACCCTAACCCTAACCCTAACCCTAACCCTAACCCTAACCCTAACCCTAACCCTAACCCTAACCCTAACCCTAACCCTAACCCTAACCCTAACCCTAACCCTAACCCTAACCCTAACCCTAACCCTAACCCTAACCCTAACCCTAACCCTAACCCTAACCCTAACCCTAACCCTAACCCTAACCCTAACCCTAACCCTAACCCTAACCCTAACCCTAACCCTAACCCTAACCCTAACCCTAACCCTAACCCTAACCCTAACCCTAACCCTAACCCTAACCCTAACCCTAACCCTAACCCTAACCCTAACCCTAACCCTAACCCTAACCCTAACCCTAACCCTAACCCTAACCCTAACCCTAACCCTAACCCTAACCCTAACCCTAACCCTAACCCTAACCCTAACCCTAACCCTAACCCTAACCCTAACCCTAACCCTAACCCTAACCCTAACCCTAACCCTAACCCTAACCCTAACCCTAACCCTAACCCTAACCCTAACCCTAACCCTAACCCTAACCCTAACCCTAACCCTAACCCTAACCCTAACCCTAACCCTAACCCTAACCCTAACCCTAACCCTAACCCTAACCCTAACCCTAACCCTAACCCTAACCCTAACCCTAACCCTAACCCTAACCCTAACCCTAACCCTAACCCTAACCCTAACCCTAACCCTAACCCTAACCCTAACCCTAACCCTAACCCTAACCCTAACCCTAACCCTAACCCTAACCCTAACCCTAACCCTAACCCTAACCCTAACCCTAACCCTAACCCTAACCCTAACCCTAACCCTAACCCTAACCCTAACCCTAACCCTAACCCTAACCCTAACCCTAACCCTAACCCTAACCCTAACCCTAACCCTAACCCTAACCCTAACCCTAACCCTAACCCTAACCCTAACCCTAACCCTAACCCTAACCCTAACCCTAACCCTAACCCTAACCCTAACCCTAACCCTAACCCTAACCCTAACCCTAACCCTAACCCTAACCCTAACCCTAACCCTAACCCTAACCCTAACCCTAACCCTAACCCTAACCCTAACCCTAACCCTAACCCTAACCCTAACCCTAACCCTAACCCTAACCCTAACCCTAACCCTAACCCTAACCCTAACCCTAACCCTAACCCTAACCCTAACCCTAACCCTAACCCTAACCCTAACCCTAACCCTAACCCTAACCCTAACCCTAACCCTAACCCTAACCCTAACCCTAACCCTAACCCTAACCCTAACCCTAACCCTAACCCTAACCCTAACCCTAACCCTAACCCTAACCCTAACCCTAACCCTAACCCTAACCCTAACCCTAACCCTAACCCTAACCCTAACCCTAACCCTAACCCTAACCCTAACCCTAACCCTAACCCTAACCCTAACCCTAACCCTAACCCTAACCCTAACCCTAACCCTAACCCTAACCCTAACCCTAACCCTAACCCTAACCCTAACCCTAACCCTAACCCTAACCCTAACCCTAACCCTAACCCTAACCCTAACCCTAACCCTAACCCTAACCCTAACCCTAACCCTAACCCTAACCCTAACCCTAACCCTAACCCTAACCCTAACCCTAACCCTAACCCTAACCCTAACCCTAACCCTAACCCTAACCCTAACCCTAACCCTAACCCTAACCCTAACCCTAACCCTAACCCTAACCCTAACCCTAACCCTAACCCTAACCCTAACCCTAACCCTAACCCTAACCCTAACCCTAACCCTAACCCTAACCCTAACCCTAACCCTAACCCTAACCCTAACCCTAACCCTAACCCTAACCCTAACCCTAACCCTAACCCTAACCCTAACCCTAACCCTAACCCTAACCCTAACCCTAACCCTAACCCTAACCCTAACCCTAACCCTAACCCTAACCCTAACCCTAACCCTAACCCTAACCCTAACCCTAACCCTAACCCTAACCCTAACCCTAACCCTAACCCTAACCCTAACCCTAACCCTAACCCTAACCCTAACCCTAACCCTAACCCTAACCCTAACCCTAACCCTAACCCTAACCCTAACCCTAACCCTAACCCTAACCCTAACCCTAACCCTAACCCTAACCCTAACCCTAACCCTAACCCTAACCCTAACCCTAACCCTAACCCTAACCCTAACCCTAACCCTAACCCTAACCCTAACCCTAACCCTAACCCTAACCCTAACCCTAACCCTAACCCTAACCCTAACCCTAACCCTAACCCTAACCCTAACCCTAACCCTAACCCTAACCCTAACCCTAACCCTAACCCTAACCCTAACCCTAACCCTAACCCTAACCCTAACCCTAACCCTAACCCTAACCCTAACCCTAACCCTAACCCTAACCCTAACCCTAACCCTAACCCTAACCCTAACCCTAACCCTAACCCTAACCCTAACCCTAACCCTAACCCTAACCCTAACCCTAACCCTAACCCTAACCCTAACCCTAACCCTAACCCTAACCCTAACCCTAACCCTAACCCTAACCCTAACCCTAACCCTAACCCTAACCCTAACCCTAACCCTAACCCTAACCCTAACCCTAACCCTAACCCTAACCCTAACCCTAACCCTAACCCTAACCCTAACCCTAACCCTAACCCTAACCCTAACCCTAACCCTAACCCTAACCCTAACCCTAACCCTAACCCTAACCCTAACCCTAACCCTAACCCTAACCCTAACCCTAACCCTAACCCTAACCCTAACCCTAACCCTAACCCTAACCCTAACCCTAACCCTAACCCTAACCCTAACCCTAACCCTAACCCTAACCCTAACCCTAACCCTAACCCTAACCCTAACCCTAACCCTAACCCTAACCCTAACCCTAACCCTAACCCTAACCCTAACCCTAACCCTAACCCTAACCCTAACCCTAACCCTAACCCTAACCCTAACCCTAACCCTAACCCTAACCCTAACCCTAACCCTAACCCTAACCCTAACCCTAACCCTAACCCTAACCCTAACCCTAACCCTAACCCTAACCCTAACCCTAACCCTAACCCTAACCCTAACCCTAACCCTAACCCTAACCCTAACCCTAACCCTAACCCTAACCCTAACCCTAACCCTAACCCTAACCCTAACCCTAACCCTAACCCTAACCCTAACCCTAACCCTAACCCTAACCCTAACCCTAACCCTAACCCTAACCCTAACCCTAACCCTAACCCTAACCCTAACCCTAACCCTAACCCTAACCCTAACCCTAACCCTAACCCTAACCCTAACCCTAACCCTAACCCTAACCCTAACCCTAACCCTAACCCTAACCCTAACCCTAACCCTAACCCTAACCCTAACCCTAACCCTAACCCTAACCCTAACCCTAACCCTAACCCTAACCCTAACCCTAACCCTAACCCTAACCCTAACCCTAACCCTAACCCTAACCCTAACCCTAACCCTAACCCTAACCCTAACCCTAACCCTAACCCTAACCCTAACCCTAACCCTAACCCTAACCCTAACCCTAACCCTAACCCTAACCCTAACCCTAACCCTAACCCTAACCCTAACCCTAACCCTAACCCTAACCCTAACCCTAACCCTAACCCTAACCCTAACCCTAACCCTAACCCTAACCCTAACCCTAACCCTAACCCTAACCCTAACCCTAACCCTAACCCTAACCCTAACCCTAACCCTAACCCTAACCCTAACCCTAACCCTAACCCTAACCCTAACCCTAACCCTAACCCTAACCCTAACCCTAACCCTAACCCTAACCCTAACCCTAACCCTAACCCTAACCCTAACCCTAACCCTAACCCTAACCCTAACCCTAACCCTAACCCTAACCCTAACCCTAACCCTAACCCTAACCCTAACCCTAACCCTAACCCTAACCCTAACCCTAACCCTAACCCTAACCCTAACCCTAACCCTAACCCTAACCCTAACCCTAACCCTAACCCTAACCCTAACCCTAACCCTAACCCTAACCCTAACCCTAACCCTAACCCTAACCCTAACCCTAACCCTAACCCTAACCCTAACCCTAACCCTAACCCTAACCCTAACCCTAACCCTAACCCTAACCCTAACCCTAACCCTAACCCTAACCCTAACCCTAACCCTAACCCTAACCCTAACCCTAACCCTAACCCTAACCCTAACCCTAACCCTAACCCTAACCCTAACCCTAACCCTAACCCTAACCCTAACCCTAACCCTAACCCTAACCCTAACCCTAACCCTAACCCTAACCCTAACCCTAACCCTAACCCTAACCCTAACCCTAACCCTAACCCTAACCCTAACCCTAACCCTAACCCTAACCCTAACCCTAACCCTAACCCTAACCCTAACCCTAACCCTAACCCTAACCCTAACCCTAACCCTAACCCTAACCCTAACCCTAACCCTAACCCTAACCCTAACCCTAACCCTAACCCTAACCCTAACCCTAACCCTAACCCTAACCCTAACCCTAACCCTAACCCTAACCCTAACCCTAACCCTAACCCTAACCCTAACCCTAACCCTAACCCTAACCCTAACCCTAACCCTAACCCTAACCCTAACCCTAACCCTAACCCTAACCCTAACCCTAACCCTAACCCTAACCCTAACCCTAACCCTAACCCTAACCCTAACCCTAACCCTAACCCTAACCCTAACCCTAACCCTAACCCTAACCCTAACCCTAACCCTAACCCTAACCCTAACCCTAACCCTAACCCTAACCCTAACCCTAACCCTAACCCTAACCCTAACCCTAACCCTAACCCTAACCCTAACCCTAACCCTAACCCTAACCCTAACCCTAACCCTAACCCTAACCCTAACCCTAACCCTAACCCTAACCCTAACCCTAACCCTAACCCTAACCCTAACCCTAACCCTAACCCTAACCCTAACCCTAACCCTAACCCTAACCCTAACCCTAACCCTAACCCTAACCCTAACCCTAACCCTAACCCTAACCCTAACCCTAACCCTAACCCTAACCCTAACCCTAACCCTAACCCTAACCCTAACCCTAACCCTAACCCTAACCCTAACCCTAACCCTAACCCTAACCCTAACCCTAACCCTAACCCTAACCCTAACCCTAACCCTAACCCTAACCCTAACCCTAACCCTAACCCTAACCCTAACCCTAACCCTAACCCTAACCCTAACCCTAACCCTAACCCTAACCCTAACCCTAACCCTAACCCTAACCCTAACCCTAACCCTAACCCTAACCCTAACCCTAACCCTAACCCTAACCCTAACCCTAACCCTAACCCTAACCCTAACCCTAACCCTAACCCTAACCCTAACCCTAACCCTAACCCTAACCCTAACCCTAACCCTAACCCTAACCCTAACCCTAACCCTAACCCTAACCCTAACCCTAACCCTAACCCTAACCCTAACCCTAACCCTAACCCTAACCCTAACCCTAACCCTAACCCTAACCCTAACCCTAACCCTAACCCTAACCCTAACCCTAACCCTAACCCTAACCCTAACCCTAACCCTAACCCTAACCCTAACCCTAACCCTAACCCTAACCCTAACCCTAACCCTAACCCTAACCCTAACCCTAACCCTAACCCTAACCCTAACCCTAACCCTAACCCTAACCCTAACCCTAACCCTAACCCTAACCCTAACCCTAACCCTAACCCTAACCCTAACCCTAACCCTAACCCTAACCCTAACCCTAACCCTAACCCTAACCCTAACCCTAACCCTAACCCTAACCCTAACCCTAACCCTAACCCTAACCCTAACCCTAACCCTAACCCTAACCCTAACCCTAACCCTAACCCTAACCCTAACCCTAACCCTAACCCTAACCCTAACCCTAACCCTAACCCTAACCCTAACCCTAACCCTAACCCTAACCCTAACCCTAACCCTAACCCTAACCCTAACCCTAACCCTAACCCTAACCCTAACCCTAACCCTAACCCTAACCCTAACCCTAACCCTAACCCTAACCCTAACCCTAACCCTAACCCTAACCCTAACCCTAACCCTAACCCTAACCCTAACCCTAACCCTAACCCTAACCCTAACCCTAACCCTAACCCTAACCCTAACCCTAACCCTAACCCTAACCCTAACCCTAACCCTAACCCTAACCCTAACCCTAACCCTAACCCTAACCCTAACCCTAACCCTAACCCTAACCCTAACCCTAACCCTAACCCTAACCCTAACCCTAACCCTAACCCTAACCCTAACCCTAACCCTAACCCTAACCCTAACCCTAACCCTAACCCTAACCCTAACCCTAACCCTAACCCTAACCCTAACCCTAACCCTAACCCTAACCCTAACCCTAACCCTAACCCTAACCCTAACCCTAACCCTAACCCTAACCCTAACCCTAACCCTAACCCTAACCCTAACCCTAACCCTAACCCTAACCCTAACCCTAACCCTAACCCTAACCCTAACCCTAACCCTAACCCTAACCCTAACCCTAACCCTAACCCTAACCCTAACCCTAACCCTAACCCTAACCCTAACCCTAACCCTAACCCTAACCCTAACCCTAACCCTAACCCTAACCCTAACCCTAACCCTAACCCTAACCCTAACCCTAACCCTAACCCTAACCCTAACCCTAACCCTAACCCTAACCCTAACCCTAACCCTAACCCTAACCCTAACCCTAACCCTAACCCTAACCCTAACCCTAACCCTAACCCTAACCCTAACCCTAACCCTAACCCTAACCCTAACCCTAACCCTAACCCTAACCCTAACCCTAACCCTAACCCTAACCCTAACCCTAACCCTAACCCTAACCCTAACCCTAACCCTAACCCTAACCCTAACCCTAACCCTAACCCTAACCCTAACCCTAACCCTAACCCTAACCCTAACCCTAACCCTAACCCTAACCCTAACCCTAACCCTAACCCTAACCCTAACCCTAACCCTAACCCTAACCCTAACCCTAACCCTAACCCTAACCCTAACCCTAACCCTAACCCTAACCCTAACCCTAACCCTAACCCTAACCCTAACCCTAACCCTAACCCTAACCCTAACCCTAACCCTAACCCTAACCCTAACCCTAACCCTAACCCTAACCCTAACCCTAACCCTAACCCTAACCCTAACCCTAACCCTAACCCTAACCCTAACCCTAACCCTAACCCTAACCCTAACCCTAACCCTAACCCTAACCCTAACCCTAACCCTAACCCTAACCCTAACCCTAACCCTAACCCTAACCCTAACCCTAACCCTAACCCTAACCCTAACCCTAACCCTAACCCTAACCCTAACCCTAACCCTAACCCTAACCCTAACCCTAACCCTAACCCTAACCCTAACCCTAACCCTAACCCTAACCCTAACCCTAACCCTAACCCTAACCCTAACCCTAACCCTAACCCTAACCCTAACCCTAACCCTAACCCTAACCCTAACCCTAACCCTAACCCTAACCCTAACCCTAACCCTAACCCTAACCCTAACCCTAACCCTAACCCTAACCCTAACCCTAACCCTAACCCTAACCCTAACCCTAACCCTAACCCTAACCCTAACCCTAACCCTAACCCTAACCCTAACCCTAACCCTAACCCTAACCCTAACCCTAACCCTAACCCTAACCCTAACCCTAACCCTAACCCTAACCCTAACCCTAACCCTAACCCTAACCCTAACCCTAACCCTAACCCTAACCCTAACCCTAACCCTAACCCTAACCCTAACCCTAACCCTAACCCTAACCCTAACCCTAACCCTAACCCTAACCCTAACCCTAACCCTAACCCTAACCCTAACCCTAACCCTAACCCTAACCCTAACCCTAACCCTAACCCTAACCCTAACCCTAACCCTAACCCTAACCCTAACCCTAACCCTAACCCTAACCCTAACCCTAACCCTAACCCTAACCCTAACCCTAACCCTAACCCTAACCCTAACCCTAACCCTAACCCTAACCCTAACCCTAACCCTAACCCTAACCCTAACCCTAACCCTAACCCTAACCCTAACCCTAACCCTAACCCTAACCCTAACCCTAACCCTAACCCTAACCCTAACCCTAACCCTAACCCTAACCCTAACCCTAACCCTAACCCTAACCCTAACCCTAACCCTAACCCTAACCCTAACCCTAACCCTAACCCTAACCCTAACCCTAACCCTAACCCTAACCCTAACCCTAACCCTAACCCTAACCCTAACCCTAACCCTAACCCTAACCCTAACCCTAACCCTAACCCTAACCCTAACCCTAACCCTAACCCTAACCCTAACCCTAACCCTAACCCTAACCCTAACCCTAACCCTAACCCTAACCCTAACCCTAACCCTAACCCTAACCCTAACCCTAACCCTAACCCTAACCCTAACCCTAACCCTAACCCTAACCCTAACCCTAACCCTAACCCTAACCCTAACCCTAACCCTAACCCTAACCCTAACCCTAACCCTAACCCTAACCCTAACCCTAACCCTAACCCTAACCCTAACCCTAACCCTAACCCTAACCCTAACCCTAACCCTAACCCTAACCCTAACCCTAACCCTAACCCTAACCCTAACCCTAACCCTAACCCTAACCCTAACCCTAACCCTAACCCTAACCCTAACCCTAACCCTAACCCTAACCCTAACCCTAACCCTAACCCTAACCCTAACCCTAACCCTAACCCTAACCCTAACCCTAACCCTAACCCTAACCCTAACCCTAACCCTAACCCTAACCCTAACCCTAACCCTAACCCTAACCCTAACCCTAACCCTAACCCTAACCCTAACCCTAACCCTAACCCTAACCCTAACCCTAACCCTAACCCTAACCCTAACCCTAACCCTAACCCTAACCCTAACCCTAACCCTAACCCTAACCCTAACCCTAACCCTAACCCTAACCCTAACCCTAACCCTAACCCTAACCCTAACCCTAACCCTAACCCTAACCCTAACCCTAACCCTAACCCTAACCCTAACCCTAACCCTAACCCTAACCCTAACCCTAACCCTAACCCTAACCCTAACCCTAACCCTAACCCTAACCCTAACCCTAACCCTAACCCTAACCCTAACCCTAACCCTAACCCTAACCCTAACCCTAACCCTAACCCTAACCCTAACCCTAACCCTAACCCTAACCCTAACCCTAACCCTAACCCTAACCCTAACCCTAACCCTAACCCTAACCCTAACCCTAACCCTAACCCTAACCCTAACCCTAACCCTAACCCTAACCCTAACCCTAACCCTAACCCTAACCCTAACCCTAACCCTAACCCTAACCCTAACCCTAACCCTAACCCTAACCCTAACCCTAACCCTAACCCTAACCCTAACCCTAACCCTAACCCTAACCCTAACCCTAACCCTAACCCTAACCCTAACCCTAACCCTAACCCTAACCCTAACCCTAACCCTAACCCTAACCCTAACCCTAACCCTAACCCTAACCCTAACCCTAACCCTAACCCTAACCCTAACCCTAACCCTAACCCTAACCCTAACCCTAACCCTAACCCTAACCCTAACCCTAACCCTAACCCTAACCCTAACCCTAACCCTAACCCTAACCCTAACCCTAACCCTAACCCTAACCCTAACCCTAACCCTAACCCTAACCCTAACCCTAACCCTAACCCTAACCCTAACCCTAACCCTAACCCTAACCCTAACCCTAACCCTAACCCTAACCCTAACCCTAACCCTAACCCTAACCCTAACCCTAACCCTAACCCTAACCCTAACCCTAACCCTAACCCTAACCCTAACCCTAACCCTAACCCTAACCCTAACCCTAACCCTAACCCTAACCCTAACCCTAACCCTAACCCTAACCCTAACCCTAACCCTAACCCTAACCCTAACCCTAACCCTAACCCTAACCCTAACCCTAACCCTAACCCTAACCCTAACCCTAACCCTAACCCTAACCCTAACCCTAACCCTAACCCTAACCCTAACCCTAACCCTAACCCTAACCCTAACCCTAACCCTAACCCTAACCCTAACCCTAACCCTAACCCTAACCCTAACCCTAACCCTAACCCTAACCCTAACCCTAACCCTAACCCTAACCCTAACCCTAACCCTAACCCTAACCCTAACCCTAACCCTAACCCTAACCCTAACCCTAACCCTAACCCTAACCCTAACCCTAACCCTAACCCTAACCCTAACCCTAACCCTAACCCTAACCCTAACCCTAACCCTAACCCTAACCCTAACCCTAACCCTAACCCTAACCCTAACCCTAACCCTAACCCTAACCCTAACCCTAACCCTAACCCTAACCCTAACCCTAACCCTAACCCTAACCCTAACCCTAACCCTAACCCTAACCCTAACCCTAACCCTAACCCTAACCCTAACCCTAACCCTAACCCTAACCCTAACCCTAACCCTAACCCTAACCCTAACCCTAACCCTAACCCTAACCCTAACCCTAACCCTAACCCTAACCCTAACCCTAACCCTAACCCTAACCCTAACCCTAACCCTAACCCTAACCCTAACCCTAACCCTAACCCTAACCCTAACCCTAACCCTAACCCTAACCCTAACCCTAACCCTAACCCTAACCCTAACCCTAACCCTAACCCTAACCCTAACCCTAACCCTAACCCTAACCCTAACCCTAACCCTAACCCTAACCCTAACCCTAACCCTAACCCTAACCCTAACCCTAACCCTAACCCTAACCCTAACCCTAACCCTAACCCTAACCCTAACCCTAACCCTAACCCTAACCCTAACCCTAACCCTAACCCTAACCCTAACCCTAACCCTAACCCTAACCCTAACCCTAACCCTAACCCTAACCCTAACCCTAACCCTAACCCTAACCCTAACCCTAACCCTAACCCTAACCCTAACCCTAACCCTAACCCTAACCCTAACCCTAACCCTAACCCTAACCCTAACCCTAACCCTAACCCTAACCCTAACCCTAACCCTAACCCTAACCCTAACCCTAACCCTAACCCTAACCCTAACCCTAACCCTAACCCTAACCCTAACCCTAACCCTAACCCTAACCCTAACCCTAACCCTAACCCTAACCCTAACCCTAACCCTAACCCTAACCCTAACCCTAACCCTAACCCTAACCCTAACCCTAACCCTAACCCTAACCCTAACCCTAACCCTAACCCTAACCCTAACCCTAACCCTAACCCTAACCCTAACCCTAACCCTAACCCTAACCCTAACCCTAACCCTAACCCTAACCCTAACCCTAACCCTAACCCTAACCCTAACCCTAACCCTAACCCTAACCCTAACCCTAACCCTAACCCTAACCCTAACCCTAACCCTAACCCTAACCCTAACCCTAACCCTAACCCTAACCCTAACCCTAACCCTAACCCTAACCCTAACCCTAACCCTAACCCTAACCCTAACCCTAACCCTAACCCTAACCCTAACCCTAACCCTAACCCTAACCCTAACCCTAACCCTAACCCTAACCCTAACCCTAACCCTAACCCTAACCCTAACCCTAACCCTAACCCTAACCCTAACCCTAACCCTAACCCTAACCCTAACCCTAACCCTAACCCTAACCCTAACCCTAACCCTAACCCTAACCCTAACCCTAACCCTAACCCTAACCCTAACCCTAACCCTAACCCTAACCCTAACCCTAACCCTAACCCTAACCCTAACCCTAACCCTAACCCTAACCCTAACCCTAACCCTAACCCTAACCCTAACCCTAACCCTAACCCTAACCCTAACCCTAACCCTAACCCTAACCCTAACCCTAACCCTAACCCTAACCCTAACCCTAACCCTAACCCTAACCCTAACCCTAACCCTAACCCTAACCCTAACCCTAACCCTAACCCTAACCCTAACCCTAACCCTAACCCTAACCCTAACCCTAACCCTAACCCTAACCCTAACCCTAACCCTAACCCTAACCCTAACCCTAACCCTAACCCTAACCCTAACCCTAACCCTAACCCTAACCCTAACCCTAACCCTAACCCTAACCCTAACCCTAACCCTAACCCTAACCCTAACCCTAACCCTAACCCTAACCCTAACCCTAACCCTAACCCTAACCCTAACCCTAACCCTAACCCTAACCCTAACCCTAACCCTAACCCTAACCCTAACCCTAACCCTAACCCTAACCCTAACCCTAACCCTAACCCTAACCCTAACCCTAACCCTAACCCTAACCCTAACCCTAACCCTAACCCTAACCCTAACCCTAACCCTAACCCTAACCCTAACCCTAACCCTAACCCTAACCCTAACCCTAACCCTAACCCTAACCCTAACCCTAACCCTAACCCTAACCCTAACCCTAACCCTAACCCTAACCCTAACCCTAACCCTAACCCTAACCCTAACCCTAACCCTAACCCTAACCCTAACCCTAACCCTAACCCTAACCCTAACCCTAACCCTAACCCTAACCCTAACCCTAACCCTAACCCTAACCCTAACCCTAACCCTAACCCTAACCCTAACCCTAACCCTAACCCTAACCCTAACCCTAACCCTAACCCTAACCCTAACCCTAACCCTAACCCTAACCCTAACCCTAACCCTAACCCTAACCCTAACCCTAACCCTAACCCTAACCCTAACCCTAACCCTAACCCTAACCCTAACCCTAACCCTAACCCTAACCCTAACCCTAACCCTAACCCTAACCCTAACCCTAACCCTAACCCTAACCCTAACCCTAACCCTAACCCTAACCCTAACCCTAACCCTAACCCTAACCCTAACCCTAACCCTAACCCTAACCCTAACCCTAACCCTAACCCTAACCCTAACCCTAACCCTAACCCTAACCCTAACCCTAACCCTAACCCTAACCCTAACCCTAACCCTAACCCTAACCCTAACCCTAACCCTAACCCTAACCCTAACCCTAACCCTAACCCTAACCCTAACCCTAACCCTAACCCTAACCCTAACCCTAACCCTAACCCTAACCCTAACCCTAACCCTAACCCTAACCCTAACCCTAACCCTAACCCTAACCCTAACCCTAACCCTAACCCTAACCCTAACCCTAACCCTAACCCTAACCCTAACCCTAACCCTAACCCTAACCCTAACCCTAACCCTAACCCTAACCCTAACCCTAACCCTAACCCTAACCCTAACCCTAACCCTAACCCTAACCCTAACCCTAACCCTAACCCTAACCCTAACCCTAACCCTAACCCTAACCCTAACCCTAACCCTAACCCTAACCCTAACCCTAACCCTAACCCTAACCCTAACCCTAACCCTAACCCTAACCCTAACCCTAACCCTAACCCTAACCCTAACCCTAACCCTAACCCTAACCCTAACCCTAACCCTAACCCTAACCCTAACCCTAACCCTAACCCTAACCCTAACCCTAACCCTAACCCTAACCCTAACCCTAACCCTAACCCTAACCCTAACCCTAACCCTAACCCTAACCCTAACCCTAACCCTAACCCTAACCCTAACCCTAACCCTAACCCTAACCCTAACCCTAACCCTAACCCTAACCCTAACCCTAACCCTAACCCTAACCCTAACCCTAACCCTAACCCTAACCCTAACCCTAACCCTAACCCTAACCCTAACCCTAACCCTAACCCTAACCCTAACCCTAACCCTAACCCTAACCCTAACCCTAACCCTAACCCTAACCCTAACCCTAACCCTAACCCTAACCCTAACCCTAACCCTAACCCTAACCCTAACCCTAACCCTAACCCTAACCCTAACCCTAACCCTAACCCTAACCCTAACCCTAACCCTAACCCTAACCCTAACCCTAACCCTAACCCTAACCCTAACCCTAACCCTAACCCTAACCCTAACCCTAACCCTAACCCTAACCCTAACCCTAACCCTAACCCTAACCCTAACCCTAACCCTAACCCTAACCCTAACCCTAACCCTAACCCTAACCCTAACCCTAACCCTAACCCTAACCCTAACCCTAACCCTAACCCTAACCCTAACCCTAACCCTAACCCTAACCCTAACCCTAACCCTAACCCTAACCCTAACCCTAACCCTAACCCTAACCCTAACCCTAACCCTAACCCTAACCCTAACCCTAACCCTAACCCTAACCCTAACCCTAACCCTAACCCTAACCCTAACCCTAACCCTAACCCTAACCCTAACCCTAACCCTAACCCTAACCCTAACCCTAACCCTAACCCTAACCCTAACCCTAACCCTAACCCTAACCCTAACCCTAACCCTAACCCTAACCCTAACCCTAACCCTAACCCTAACCCTAACCCTAACCCTAACCCTAACCCTAACCCTAACCCTAACCCTAACCCTAACCCTAACCCTAACCCTAACCCTAACCCTAACCCTAACCCTAACCCTAACCCTAACCCTAACCCTAACCCTAACCCTAACCCTAACCCTAACCCTAACCCTAACCCTAACCCTAACCCTAACCCTAACCCTAACCCTAACCCTAACCCTAACCCTAACCCTAACCCTAACCCTAACCCTAACCCTAACCCTAACCCTAACCCTAACCCTAACCCTAACCCTAACCCTAACCCTAACCCTAACCCTAACCCTAACCCTAACCCTAACCCTAACCCTAACCCTAACCCTAACCCTAACCCTAACCCTAACCCTAACCCTAACCCTAACCCTAACCCTAACCCTAACCCTAACCCTAACCCTAACCCTAACCCTAACCCTAACCCTAACCCTAACCCTAACCCTAACCCTAACCCTAACCCTAACCCTAACCCTAACCCTAACCCTAACCCTAACCCTAACCCTAACCCTAACCCTAACCCTAACCCTAACCCTAACCCTAACCCTAACCCTAACCCTAACCCTAACCCTAACCCTAACCCTAACCCTAACCCTAACCCTAACCCTAACCCTAACCCTAACCCTAACCCTAACCCTAACCCTAACCCTAACCCTAACCCTAACCCTAACCCTAACCCTAACCCTAACCCTAACCCTAACCCTAACCCTAACCCTAACCCTAACCCTAACCCTAACCCTAACCCTAACCCTAACCCTAACCCTAACCCTAACCCTAACCCTAACCCTAACCCTAACCCTAACCCTAACCCTAACCCTAACCCTAACCCTAACCCTAACCCTAACCCTAACCCTAACCCTAACCCTAACCCTAACCCTAACCCTAACCCTAACCCTAACCCTAACCCTAACCCTAACCCTAACCCTAACCCTAACCCTAACCCTAACCCTAACCCTAACCCTAACCCTAACCCTAACCCTAACCCTAACCCTAACCCTAACCCTAACCCTAACCCTAACCCTAACCCTAACCCTAACCCTAACCCTAACCCTAACCCTAACCCTAACCCTAACCCTAACCCTAACCCTAACCCTAACCCTAACCCTAACCCTAACCCTAACCCTAACCCTAACCCTAACCCTAACCCTAACCCTAACCCTAACCCTAACCCTAACCCTAACCCTAACCCTAACCCTAACCCTAACCCTAACCCTAACCCTAACCCTAACCCTAACCCTAACCCTAACCCTAACCCTAACCCTAACCCTAACCCTAACCCTAACCCTAACCCTAACCCTAACCCTAACCCTAACCCTAACCCTAACCCTAACCCTAACCCTAACCCTAACCCTAACCCTAACCCTAACCCTAACCCTAACCCTAACCCTAACCCTAACCCTAACCCTAACCCTAACCCTAACCCTAACCCTAACCCTAACCCTAACCCTAACCCTAACCCTAACCCTAACCCTAACCCTAACCCTAACCCTAACCCTAACCCTAACCCTAACCCTAACCCTAACCCTAACCCTAACCCTAACCCTAACCCTAACCCTAACCCTAACCCTAACCCTAACCCTAACCCTAACCCTAACCCTAACCCTAACCCTAACCCTAACCCTAACCCTAACCCTAACCCTAACCCTAACCCTAACCCTAACCCTAACCCTAACCCTAACCCTAACCCTAACCCTAACCCTAACCCTAACCCTAACCCTAACCCTAACCCTAACCCTAACCCTAACCCTAACCCTAACCCTAACCCTAACCCTAACCCTAACCCTAACCCTAACCCTAACCCTAACCCTAACCCTAACCCTAACCCTAACCCTAACCCTAACCCTAACCCTAACCCTAACCCTAACCCTAACCCTAACCCTAACCCTAACCCTAACCCTAACCCTAACCCTAACCCTAACCCTAACCCTAACCCTAACCCTAACCCTAACCCTAACCCTAACCCTAACCCTAACCCTAACCCTAACCCTAACCCTAACCCTAACCCTAACCCTAACCCTAACCCTAACCCTAACCCTAACCCTAACCCTAACCCTAACCCTAACCCTAACCCTAACCCTAACCCTAACCCTAACCCTAACCCTAACCCTAACCCTAACCCTAACCCTAACCCTAACCCTAACCCTAACCCTAACCCTAACCCTAACCCTAACCCTAACCCTAACCCTAACCCTAACCCTAACCCTAACCCTAACCCTAACCCTAACCCTAACCCTAACCCTAACCCTAACCCTAACCCTAACCCTAACCCTAACCCTAACCCTAACCCTAACCCTAACCCTAACCCTAACCCTAACCCTAACCCTAACCCTAACCCTAACCCTAACCCTAACCCTAACCCTAACCCTAACCCTAACCCTAACCCTAACCCTAACCCTAACCCTAACCCTAACCCTAACCCTAACCCTAACCCTAACCCTAACCCTAACCCTAACCCTAACCCTAACCCTAACCCTAACCCTAACCCTAACCCTAACCCTAACCCTAACCCTAACCCTAACCCTAACCCTAACCCTAACCCTAACCCTAACCCTAACCCTAACCCTAACCCTAACCCTAACCCTAACCCTAACCCTAACCCTAACCCTAACCCTAACCCTAACCCTAACCCTAACCCTAACCCTAACCCTAACCCTAACCCTAACCCTAACCCTAACCCTAACCCTAACCCTAACCCTAACCCTAACCCTAACCCTAACCCTAACCCTAACCCTAACCCTAACCCTAACCCTAACCCTAACCCTAACCCTAACCCTAACCCTAACCCTAACCCTAACCCTAACCCTAACCCTAACCCTAACCCTAACCCTAACCCTAACCCTAACCCTAACCCTAACCCTAACCCTAACCCTAACCCTAACCCTAACCCTAACCCTAACCCTAACCCTAACCCTAACCCTAACCCTAACCCTAACCCTAACCCTAACCCTAACCCTAACCCTAACCCTAACCCTAACCCTAACCCTAACCCTAACCCTAACCCTAACCCTAACCCTAACCCTAACCCTAACCCTAACCCTAACCCTAACCCTAACCCTAACCCTAACCCTAACCCTAACCCTAACCCTAACCCTAACCCTAACCCTAACCCTAACCCTAACCCTAACCCTAACCCTAACCCTAACCCTAACCCTAACCCTAACCCTAACCCTAACCCTAACCCTAACCCTAACCCTAACCCTAACCCTAACCCTAACCCTAACCCTAACCCTAACCCTAACCCTAACCCTAACCCTAACCCTAACCCTAACCCTAACCCTAACCCTAACCCTAACCCTAACCCTAACCCTAACCCTAACCCTAACCCTAACCCTAACCCTAACCCTAACCCTAACCCTAACCCTAACCCTAACCCTAACCCTAACCCTAACCCTAACCCTAACCCTAACCCTAACCCTAACCCTAACCCTAACCCTAACCCTAACCCTAACCCTAACCCTAACCCTAACCCTAACCCTAACCCTAACCCTAACCCTAACCCTAACCCTAACCCTAACCCTAACCCTAACCCTAACCCTAACCCTAACCCTAACCCTAACCCTAACCCTAACCCTAACCCTAACCCTAACCCTAACCCTAACCCTAACCCTAACCCTAACCCTAACCCTAACCCTAACCCTAACCCTAACCCTAACCCTAACCCTAACCCTAACCCTAACCCTAACCCTAACCCTAACCCTAACCCTAACCCTAACCCTAACCCTAACCCTAACCCTAACCCTAACCCTAACCCTAACCCTAACCCTAACCCTAACCCTAACCCTAACCCTAACCCTAACCCTAACCCTAACCCTAACCCTAACCCTAACCCTAACCCTAACCCTAACCCTAACCCTAACCCTAACCCTAACCCTAACCCTAACCCTAACCCTAACCCTAACCCTAACCCTAACCCTAACCCTAACCCTAACCCTAACCCTAACCCTAACCCTAACCCTAACCCTAACCCTAACCCTAACCCTAACCCTAACCCTAACCCTAACCCTAACCCTAACCCTAACCCTAACCCTAACCCTAACCCTAACCCTAACCCTAACCCTAACCCTAACCCTAACCCTAACCCTAACCCTAACCCTAACCCTAACCCTAACCCTAACCCTAACCCTAACCCTAACCCTAACCCTAACCCTAACCCTAACCCTAACCCTAACCCTAACCCTAACCCTAACCCTAACCCTAACCCTAACCCTAACCCTAACCCTAACCCTAACCCTAACCCTAACCCTAACCCTAACCCTAACCCTAACCCTAACCCTAACCCTAACCCTAACCCTAACCCTAACCCTAACCCTAACCCTAACCCTAACCCTAACCCTAACCCTAACCCTAACCCTAACCCTAACCCTAACCCTAACCCTAACCCTAACCCTAACCCTAACCCTAACCCTAACCCTAACCCTAACCCTAACCCTAACCCTAACCCTAACCCTAACCCTAACCCTAACCCTAACCCTAACCCTAACCCTAACCCTAACCCTAACCCTAACCCTAACCCTAACCCTAACCCTAACCCTAACCCTAACCCTAACCCTAACCCTAACCCTAACCCTAACCCTAACCCTAACCCTAACCCTAACCCTAACCCTAACCCTAACCCTAACCCTAACCCTAACCCTAACCCTAACCCTAACCCTAACCCTAACCCTAACCCTAACCCTAACCCTAACCCTAACCCTAACCCTAACCCTAACCCTAACCCTAACCCTAACCCTAACCCTAACCCTAACCCTAACCCTAACCCTAACCCTAACCCTAACCCTAACCCTAACCCTAACCCTAACCCTAACCCTAACCCTAACCCTAACCCTAACCCTAACCCTAACCCTAACCCTAACCCTAACCCTAACCCTAACCCTAACCCTAACCCTAACCCTAACCCTAACCCTAACCCTAACCCTAACCCTAACCCTAACCCTAACCCTAACCCTAACCCTAACCCTAACCCTAACCCTAACCCTAACCCTAACCCTAACCCTAACCCTAACCCTAACCCTAACCCTAACCCTAACCCTAACCCTAACCCTAACCCTAACCCTAACCCTAACCCTAACCCTAACCCTAACCCTAACCCTAACCCTAACCCTAACCCTAACCCTAACCCTAACCCTAACCCTAACCCTAACCCTAACCCTAACCCTAACCCTAACCCTAACCCTAACCCTAACCCTAACCCTAACCCTAACCCTAACCCTAACCCTAACCCTAACCCTAACCCTAACCCTAACCCTAACCCTAACCCTAACCCTAACCCTAACCCTAACCCTAACCCTAACCCTAACCCTAACCCTAACCCTAACCCTAACCCTAACCCTAACCCTAACCCTAACCCTAACCCTAACCCTAACCCTAACCCTAACCCTAACCCTAACCCTAACCCTAACCCTAACCCTAACCCTAACCCTAACCCTAACCCTAACCCTAACCCTAACCCTAACCCTAACCCTAACCCTAACCCTAACCCTAACCCTAACCCTAACCCTAACCCTAACCCTAACCCTAACCCTAACCCTAACCCTAACCCTAACCCTAACCCTAACCCTAACCCTAACCCTAACCCTAACCCTAACCCTAACCCTAACCCTAACCCTAACCCTAACCCTAACCCTAACCCTAACCCTAACCCTAACCCTAACCCTAACCCTAACCCTAACCCTAACCCTAACCCTAACCCTAACCCTAACCCTAACCCTAACCCTAACCCTAACCCTAACCCTAACCCTAACCCTAACCCTAACCCTAACCCTAACCCTAACCCTAACCCTAACCCTAACCCTAACCCTAACCCTAACCCTAACCCTAACCCTAACCCTAACCCTAACCCTAACCCTAACCCTAACCCTAACCCTAACCCTAACCCTAACCCTAACCCTAACCCTAACCCTAACCCTAACCCTAACCCTAACCCTAACCCTAACCCTAACCCTAACCCTAACCCTAACCCTAACCCTAACCCTAACCCTAACCCTAACCCTAACCCTAACCCTAACCCTAACCCTAACCCTAACCCTAACCCTAACCCTAACCCTAACCCTAACCCTAACCCTAACCCTAACCCTAACCCTAACCCTAACCCTAACCCTAACCCTAACCCTAACCCTAACCCTAACCCTAACCCTAACCCTAACCCTAACCCTAACCCTAACCCTAACCCTAACCCTAACCCTAACCCTAACCCTAACCCTAACCCTAACCCTAACCCTAACCCTAACCCTAACCCTAACCCTAACCCTAACCCTAACCCTAACCCTAACCCTAACCCTAACCCTAACCCTAACCCTAACCCTAACCCTAACCCTAACCCTAACCCTAACCCTAACCCTAACCCTAACCCTAACCCTAACCCTAACCCTAACCCTAACCCTAACCCTAACCCTAACCCTAACCCTAACCCTAACCCTAACCCTAACCCTAACCCTAACCCTAACCCTAACCCTAACCCTAACCCTAACCCTAACCCTAACCCTAACCCTAACCCTAACCCTAACCCTAACCCTAACCCTAACCCTAACCCTAACCCTAACCCTAACCCTAACCCTAACCCTAACCCTAACCCTAACCCTAACCCTAACCCTAACCCTAACCCTAACCCTAACCCTAACCCTAACCCTAACCCTAACCCTAACCCTAACCCTAACCCTAACCCTAACCCTAACCCTAACCCTAACCCTAACCCTAACCCTAACCCTAACCCTAACCCTAACCCTAACCCTAACCCTAACCCTAACCCTAACCCTAACCCTAACCCTAACCCTAACCCTAACCCTAACCCTAACCCTAACCCTAACCCTAACCCTAACCCTAACCCTAACCCTAACCCTAACCCTAACCCTAACCCTAACCCTAACCCTAACCCTAACCCTAACCCTAACCCTAACCCTAACCCTAACCCTAACCCTAACCCTAACCCTAACCCTAACCCTAACCCTAACCCTAACCCTAACCCTAACCCTAACCCTAACCCTAACCCTAACCCTAACCCTAACCCTAACCCTAACCCTAACCCTAACCCTAACCCTAACCCTAACCCTAACCCTAACCCTAACCCTAACCCTAACCCTAACCCTAACCCTAACCCTAACCCTAACCCTAACCCTAAACCCTAACCCTAACCCTAACCCTAACCCTAACCCTAACCCTAACCCTAACCCTAACCCTAACCCTAACCCTAACCCTAACCCTAACCCTAACCCTAACCCGAACCCTAACCCTAACCCTAACCCTAACCCCTAACCCTAACCCTAACCCTAACCCTAACCCGAACCCCTAACCCTAACCCTAACCCGAACCCTAACCCTAACCCTAACCCTAACCCTAACCCTAACCCTAACCCGAACCCTAACCCGAACCCTAACCCTAACCCTAACCCGAACCCGAACCCTAACCCTAACCCGAACCCTAACCCGAACCCGAACCCTAACCCTAACCCTAACCCTAACCCGAACCCTAACCCTAACCCTAACCCTAACCCCTAACCCTAACCCTAACCCTAACCCTAACCCTAACCCTAACCCTAACCCTAACCCTAACCCTAACCCCTAACCCTAACCCTAACCCTAACCCTAACCCTAACCCTAACCCTAACCCTAACCCTAACCCTAACCCTAACCCTAACCCTAACCCTAACCCTAACCCTAACCCTAACCCAACCCTAACCCTAACCCTAACCCTAACCCTAACCCTAACCCTAACCCTAACCCTAACCCTAACCCTAACCCGAACCCTAACCCTAACCCTAACCCTAACCCTAACCCGAACCCTAACCCTAACCCGAACCCTAACCCGAACCCTAACCCGAACCCTAACCCGAACCCTAATCCTAACCCTAACCCGAACCCTAACCCTAACCCTAACCCGAACCCTAACCCGAACCCTAACCCTAACCCGAACCCTAACCCTAACCCGAACCCTAACCCTAACCCTAACCCTAACCCGAACCCTAACCCTAAACCCGAACCCTAACCCTAACCCTAACCCTAACCCGAACCCTAACCCTAACCCTAACCCTAACCCTAACCCTAACCCTAAACCCTAACCCTAACCCTAACCCTAACCCTAACCCGAACCCTAACCCTAACCCTAACCCTAACCCTAACCCTAACCCTAACCCTAACCCTAAACCCTAACCCGAACCCTAACCCTAACCCTAACCCTAACCCTAACCCTAACCCTAACCCGAACCCTAACCCTAACCCTAACCCTAACCCTAACCCTAACCCTAACCCGAACCCTAACCCTAACCCTAACCCGAACCCTAACCCTAACCCTAACCCTAACCCTAACCCTAACCCGAACCCTAACCCTAACCCGAACCCTAACCCTAACCCTAACCCTAACCCGAACCCGAACCCTAACCCTAACCCTAACCCTAACCCTAACCCTAACCCTAACCCGAACCCGAACCCTAACCCGAACCCGAACCCTAACCCTAACCCTAACCCGAACCCTAACCCTAACCCTAACCCTAACCCTAACCCTAACCCTAACCCGAACCCGAACCCTAACCCTAACCCTAACCCGAACCCTAACCCTAACCCGAACCCGAACCCGAACCCTAACCCTAACCCTAACCCGAACCCTAACCCTAACCCTAACCCTAACCCTAACCCTAACCCTAACCCTAACCCTAACCCTAACCCGAACCCTAACCCTAACCCTAACCCTAACCCTAACCCTAACCCTAACCCTAACCCTAACCCTAACCCTAACCCTAACCCTAACCCTAACCCTAACCCTAACCCGAACCCTAACCCTAACCCTAAACCCTAACCCGAACCCTAACCCTAACCCTAACCCTAACCCTAACCCGAACCCTAACCCGAACCCTAACCCTAACCCTAACCCTAACCCTAACCCGAACCCTAACCCGAACCCTAACCCTAACCCTAACCCTAACCCTAACCCGAACCCTAACCCTAACCCTAACCCTAACCCGAACCCTAACCCGAACCCTAACCCTAACCCTAACCCTAACCCTAACCCGAACCCTAACCCGAACCCTAACCCTAACCCGAACCCTAACCCTAACCCTAACCCTAACCCTAACCCTAACCCTAACCCTAACCCTAACCCGAACCCGAACCCTAACCCGAACCCTAACCCTAACCCGAACCCTAACCCTAACCCTAACCCTAACCCGAACCCGAACCCTAACCCTAACCCTAACCCTAAACCCTAACCCTAACCCTAACCCTAACCCTAACCCTAACCCTAACCCTAACCCTAACCCGAACCCGAACCCTAACCCTAACCCTAACCCTAACCCTAACCCTAACCCTAACCCTAACCCTAACCCTAACCCTAACCCTAACCCGAACCCTAACCCTAACCCTAACCCTAACCCTAACCCTAACCCTAACCCGAACCCGAACCCTAACCCTAACCCTAACCCTAACCCTAACCCGAACCCTAACCCTAACCCTAACCCGAACCCTAACCCTAACCCCGAACCCTAACCCGAACCCTAACCCGAACCCTAACCCTAACCCTAACCCTAACCCGAACCCTAACCCTAAACCCGAACCCTAACCCGAACCCTAACCCTAACCCTAACCCGAACCCTAACCCGAACCCTAACCCTAACCCTAACCCGAACCCTAACCCGAACCCTAACCCTAACCCTAACCCGAACCCTAACCCGAACCCTAACCCTAACCCTAACCCTAACCCTAACCCGAACCCTAACCCTAACCCTAACCCTAACCCTAACCCGAACCCTAACCCGAACCCTAACCCGAACCCTAACCCTAACCCTAACCCGAACCCTAACCCTAACCCTAACCCTAACCCTAACCCGAACCCTAACCCTAACCCTAACCCGAACCCTAACCCGAACCCTAACCCTAACCCTAACCCTAACCCGAACCCTAACCCTAACCCTAACCCTAACCCGAACCCTAACCCGAACCCTAACCCTAACCCTAACCCTAACCCTAACCCTAACCCGAACCCGAACCCTAACCCTAACCCTAACCCTAACCCTAACCCTAACCCTAACCCTAACCCTAACCCTAACCCTAACCCTAACCCGAACCCTAACCCTAACCCTAACCCTAACCCTAACCCTAACCCTAACCCTAACCCGAACCCGAACCCTAACCCTAACCCTAACCCTAACCCTAACCCGAACCCTAACCCTAACCCTAACCCGAACCCTAACCCTAACCCCGAACCCTAACCCGAACCCTAACCCGAACCCTAACCCTAACCCTAACCCTAACCCGAACCCTAACCCTAAACCCGAACCCTAACCCTAACCCGAACCCTAACCCTAACCCGAACCCTAACCCGAACCCTAACCCTAACCCTAACCCGAACCCTAACCCGAACCCTAACCCTAACCCTAACCCGAACCCTAACCCGAACCCTAACCCTAACCCTAACCCTAACCCTAACCCGAACCCTAACCCTAACCCTAACCCTAACCCTAACCCGAACCCTAACCCGAACCCTAACCCGAACCCTAACCCTAACCCTAACCCGAACCCTAACCCTAACCCTAACCCTAACCCTAACCCGAACCCTAACCCTAACCCTAACCCGAACCCTAACCCGAACCCTAACCCTAACCCTAACCCTAACCCGAACCCTAACCCTAACCCAAACCCTAACCCGAACCCTAACCCGAACCCTAACCCTAACCCTAACCCTAACCCTAACCCTAACCCGAACCCTAACCCGAACCCTAACCCTAACCCTAACCCTAACCCCTAACCCTAACCCTAACCCTAACCCTAACCCGAACCCTAACCCGAACCCTAACCCTAACCCTAACCCTAACCCTAACCCTAACCCTAACCCTAACCCGAACCCTAACCCTAACCCGAACCCTAACCCTAACCCTAACCCGAACCCTAACCCGAACCCTAACCCTAACCCTAACCCTAACCCTAACCCGAACCCTAACCCGAACCCTAACCCTAACCCGAACCCTAACCCTAACCCGAACCCTAACCCTAACCCTAACCCTAACCCTAACCCGAACCCTAACCCTAACCCTAACCCTAACCCGAACCCTAACCCGAACCCGAACCCTAACCCTAACCCTAACCCTAACCCTAACCCTAACCCTAACCCTAACCCTAACCCTAACCCTAACCCGAACCCTAACCCTAACCCTAACCCTAACCCTAACCCTAACCCGAACCCTAACCCTAACCCTAACCCTAACCCTAACCCGAACCCTAACCCTAACCCTAACCCGAACCCTAACCCTAACCCTAACCCTAACCCTAACCCTAACCCGAACCCTAACCCTAACCCGAACCCTAACCCTAACCCTAACCCTAACCCTAACCCTAACCCTAACCCTAACCCTAACCCTAACCCGAACCCTAACCCGAACCCTAACCCGAACCCTAACCCTAACCCTAACCTAACCCTAACCCTAACCCTAACCCGAACCCTAACCCTAACCCGAACCCTAACCCTAACCCTAACCCTAACCCTAACCCTAACCCTAACCCTAACCCTAACCCTAACCCTAACCCGAACCCTAACCCTAACCCTAACCTAACCCTAACCCTAACCCTAACCCTAACCCTAACCCTAACCCTAACCCTAACCCCTAACCCTAACCCGAACCCTAACCCTAACCCTAACCCTAACCCTAACCCTAACCCTAACCCGAACCCTAACCCTAACCCTAACCCTAACCCTAACCCTAACCCGAACCCTAACCCGAACCCTAACCCTAACCCTAACCCGAACCCGAACCCTAACCCTAACCCTAACCCGAACCCTAACCCTAACCCTAACCCTAACCCTAACCCTAACCCTAACCCTAACCCTAACCCTAACCCTAACCCTAACCCTAACCCGAACCCTAACCCTAACCCTAACCCTAACCCGAACCCTAACCCTAACCCTAACCCTAACCCTAACCCGAACCCTAACCCTAACCCTAACCCTAACCCTAACCCTAACCCTAACCCTAACCCTAACCCTAACCCGAACCCTAACCCTAACCCGAACCCTAACCCTAACCCTAACCCTAACCCGAACCCTAACCCTAACCCTAACCCTAACCCTAACCCGAACCCTAACCCGAACCCGAACCCTAACCCTAACCCTAACCCTAACCCTAACCCTAACCCTAACCCGAACCGTAACCCTAACCCTAACCCTAACCCGAACCCGAACCCTAACCCTAACCCGAACCCTAACCCTAACCCTAACCCGAACCCTAACCCTAACCCGAACCCTAACCCTAACCCTAACCCTAACCCGAACCCGAACCCGAACCCGAACCCTAACCCTAACCCTAACCCTAACCCTAACCCTAACCCGAACCCTAACCCGAACCCGAACCCTAACCCTAACCCTAACCCTAACCCGAACCCTAACCCTAACCCTAACCCGAACCCTAACCCGAACCCTAACCCTAACCCTAACCCTAACCCGAACCCTAACCCTAACCCTAACCCTAACCCGAACCCTAACCCGAACCCTAACCCTAACCCTAACCCTAACCCTAACCCTAACCCGAACCCGAACCCTAACCCTAACCCTAACCCGAACCCTAACCCTAACCCTAACCCTAACCCTAACCCTAACCCTAACCCTAACCCTAACCCGAACCCTAACCCTAACCCTAACCCTAACCCTAACCCTAACCCTAACCCTAACCCGAACCCGAACCCTAACCCTAACCCTAACCCTAACCCTAACCCGAACCCTAACCCTAACCCTAACCCGAACCCTAACCCTAACCCCGAACCCTAACCCGAACCCTAACCCGAACCCTAACCCTAACCCTAACCCTAACCCGAACCCTAACCCGAACCCTAACCCGAACCCTAACCCTAACCCTAACCCGAACCCGAACCCTAACCCTAACCCTAACCCTAACCCGAACCCTAACCCGAACCCTAACCCTAACCCTAACCCGAACCCTAACCCGAACCCTAACCCTAACCCTAACCCGAACCCTAACCCGAACCCTAACCCTAACCCTAACCCGAACCCTAACCCGAACCCTAACCCTAACCCTAACCCTAACCCTAACCCGAACCCTAACCCTAACCCTAACCCTAACCCTAACCCGAACCCTAACCCGAACCCTAACCCGAACCCTAACCCTAACCCTAACCCGAACCCTAACCCTAACCCTAACCCTAACCCTAACCCGAACCCTAACCCTAACCCTAACCCGAACCCTAACCCGAACCCTAACCCTAACCCTAACCCTAACCCGAACCCTAACCCTAACCCTAACCCTAACCCGAACCCTAACCCGAACCCTAACCCTAACCCTAACCCTAACCCTAACCCTAACCCGAACCCGAACCCTAACCCTAACCCTAACCCTAACCCTAACCCTAACCCTAACCCTAACCCTAACCCTAACCCTAACCCTAACCCGAACCCGAACCCTAACCCTAACCCTAACCCTAACCCTAACCCTAACCCGAACCCGAACCCTAACCCTAACCCTAACCCTAACCCTAACCCGAACCCTAACCCTAACCCTAACCCGAACCCTAACCCTAACCCCGAACCCTAACCCGAACCCTAACCCGAACCCTAACCCTAACCCTAACCCTAACCCGAACCCTAACCCTAAACCCGAACCCTAACCCTAACCCTAACCCTAACCCTAACCCGAACCCTAACCCGAACCCTAACCCTAACCCTAACCCGAACCCTAACCCGAACCCTAACCCTAACCCTAACCCGAACCCTAACCCGAACCCTAACCCTAACCCTAACCCTAACCCTAACCCGAACCCTAACCCTAACCCTAACCCTAACCCTAACCCGAACCCTAACCCGAACCCTAACCCGAACCCTAACCCTAACCCTAACCCGAACCCTAACCCTAACCCTAACCCTAACCCTAACCCGAACCCTAACCCTAACCCTAACCCGAACCCTAACCCGAACCCTAACCCTAACCCTAACCCTAACCCGAACCCTAACCCTAACCCAAACCCTAACCCGAACCCTAACCCGAACCCTAACCCTAACCCTAACCCTAACCCTAACCCTAACCCGAACCCTAACCCGAACCCTAACCCTAACCCTAACCCTAACCCCTAACCCTAACCCTAACCCTAACCCTAACCCGAACCCTAACCCGAACCCTAACCCTAACCCTAACCCTAACCCTAACCCTAACCCTAACCCTAACCCGAACCCTAACCCTAACCCGAACCCTAACCCTAACCCTAACCCGAACCCTAACCCGAACCCTAACCCTAACCCTAACCCTAACCCTAACCCGAACCCTAACCCGAACCCTAACCCTAACCCGAACCCTAACCCTAACCCGAACCCTAACCCTAACCCTAACCCTAACCCTAACCCGAACCCTAACCCTAACCCTAACCCTAACCCGAACCCTAACCCGAACCCGAACCCTAACCCTAACCCTAACCCTAACCCTAACCCTAACCCTAACCCTAACCCTAACCCTAACCCTAACCCGAACCCTAACCCTAACCCTAACCCTAACCCTAACCCTAACCCGAACCCTAACCCTAACCCTAACCCTAACCCTAACCCGAACCCTAACCCTAACCCTAACCCGAACCCTAACCCTAACCCTAACCCTAACCCTAACCCTAACCCGAACCCTAACCCTAACCCGAACCCTAACCCTAACCCTAACCCTAACCCTAACCCTAACCCTAACCCTAACCCTAACCCTAACCCTAACCCGAACCCTAACCCGAACCCTAACCCGAACCCTAACCCTAACCCTAACCTAACCCTAACCCTAACCCTAACCCGAACCCTAACCCTAACCCGAACCCTAACCCTAACCCTAACCCTAACCCTAACCCTAACCCTAACCCTAACCCTAACCCTAACCCTAACCCGAACCCTAACCCTAACCCTAACCTAACCCTAACCCTAACCCTAACCCTAACCCTAACCCTAACCCTAACCCTAACCCCTAACCCTAACCCGAACCCTAACCCTAACCCTAACCCTAACCCTAACCCTAACCCTAACCCGAACCCTAACCCTAACCCTAACCCTAACCCTAACCCTAACCCGAACCCTAACCCGAACCCTAACCCTAACCCTAACCCGAACCCTAACCCTAACCCTAACCCTAACCCGAACCCTAACCCTAACCCTAACCCTAACCCTAACCCTAACCCTAACCCTAACCCTAACCCTAACCCTAACCCTAACCCGAACCCTAACCCTAACCCTAACCCTAACCCGAACCCTAACCCTAACCCTAACCCTAACCCTAACCCGAACCCTAACCCTAACCCTAAC